>NC_139222.1:4851459-5083644 GCF_055691185.1 Crinia signifera | reverse complement strand
TCCCCTGTGGTGGACACCTGTCTATAATGCAGTAAGCTGTGTATGTGTACCTCTGTAAGTTCCCTGTCCTCACAGCTCCTGCTGCGCACTGTCCCTGTGGTGGACACCTGTCTATAATGCAGTAAGCTGTGTATATGTACCTCTGTAAGTTCCCTGTCCTCACAGCTCCTGCTGCGCACTGTCCCCTGTGGTGGACACCTGTCTATAATGCAGTAAGCTGTGTATGTGTACCTCTGTAAGTTCCCTGTCCTCACAGCTCCTGCTGCGCACTGGCCCCTGTGGTGGACACCTGTCTATAATGCAGCAAGCTGTGTATGTGTACCTCTGTAGGTTCCCTGTCCTCACAGCTCCTGCTGTGCACTGTCCCCTGTGGTGGACACCTGTCTATAATGCAGTAAGCTGTGTATGTGTACCTCTGTAAGTTCCCTGTCCTCACAGCTCCTGCTGCGCACTGGCCCCTGTGGTGGACACCTGTCTATAATGTAGTAAGCTGTGTATGTGTACCTCTGTAAGTTCCCTGTCCTCACAGCTCCCTGCTGCGCACTGTCCCCTGTGGTGGACACCTGTCTATAATGCAGCAAGCTGTGTATGTGTACCTCTGTAAGTTCCCTGTCCTCACAGCTCCTGCTGCGCACTGGCCCCTGTGGTGGACACCTGTCTATAATGCAGTAAGCTGTGTATGTGTACCTCTGTAAGTTCCCTGTCCTCACAGCTCCTGCTGCGCACTGTCCCCTGTGGTGGACACCTGTCTATAATGCAGTAAGCTGTGTATGTGTACCTCTGTAAGTTCCCTGTCCTCACAGCTCCTGCTGTGCACTGGCCCCTGTGGTGGACACCTGTCTATAATGCAGTAAGCTGTGTATGTGTACCTCTGTAAGTTCCCTGTCCTCACAGCTCCTGCTGCGCACTGGCCCCTGTGGTGGACACCTGTCTATAATGTAGTAAGCTGTGTATGTGTACCTCTGTAAGTTCCCTGTCCTCACAGCTCCTGCTGCGCACTGGCCCCTGTGGTGGACACCTGTCTATAATGCAGTAAGCTGTGTATGTGTACCTCGGTAAGTTCCCTGTCCTCACAGCTCCTGCTGCGCACTGGCCCCTGTGGTGGACACCTGTCTATAATGTAGTAAGCTGTGTATGTGTACCTCTGTAAGTTCCCTGTCCTCACAGCTCCTGCTGTGCACTGGCCCCTGTGGTGGACACCTGTCTATAATGCAGTAAGCTGTGTATGTGTACCTCGGTAAGTTCCCTGTCCTCACAGCTCCTGCTGCGCACTGGCCCCTGTGGTGGACACCTGTCTATAATGCAGTAAGCTGTGTATGTGTACCTCTGTAAGTTCCCTGTCCTCACAGCTCCTGCTGCGCACTGTCCCCTGTGGTGGACACCTGTCTATAATGCAGCAAGCTGTGTATGTGTACCTCTGTAAGTTCCCTGTCCTCACAGCTCCTGCTGCGCACTGGCCCCTGTGGTGGACACCTGTCTATAATGCAGCAAGCTGTGTATGTGTACCTCTGTAAGTTCCCTGTCCTCACAGCTCCTGCTGCGCACTGGCCCCTGTGGTGGACACCTGTCTATAATGCAGTAAGCTGTGTATGTGTACCTCTGTAAGTTCCCCTGTCCTCACAGCTCCTGCTGCGCACTGTCCCCTGTGGTGGATACCTGTCTATAATGCAGTAAGCTGTGTATGTGTACCTCTGTAAGTTCCCTGTCCTCACAGCTCCTGCTGCGCACTGGCCCCTGTGGTGGACACCTGTCTATAATGCAGTAAGCTGTGTATGTGTACCTCTGTAAGTTCCCTGTCCTCACAGCTCCTGCTGCGCACTGTCCCCTGTGGTGGACACCTGTCTATAATGCAGTAAGCTGTGTATGTGTACCTCGGTAAGTTCCCTGTCCTCACAGCTCCTGCTGCGCACTGGCCCCTGTGGTGGACACCTGTCTATAATGCAGTAAGCTGTGTATATGTACCTCGGTAAGTTCCCTGTCCTCACAGCTCCTGCTGCGCACTGGCCCCTGTGGTGGACACCTGTCTATAATGCAGTAAGCTGTGTATGTGTACCTCTGTAAGTTCCCTGTCCTCACAGCTTCTGCTGCGCACTGGCCCCTGTGGTGGACACCTGTCTATAATGTAGTAAGCTGTGTATGTGTACCTCTGTAAGTTCCCTGTCCTCACAGCTCCTGCTGCGCACTGGCCCCTGTGGTGGACACCTGTCTATAATGCAGCAAGCTGTGTATGTGTACCTCTGTAAGTTCCCTGTCCTCACAGCTCCTGCTGCGCACTGGCCCCTGTGGTGGACACCTGTCTATAATGCAGTAAGCTGTGTATGTGTACCTCTGTAAGTTCCCTGTCCTCACAGCTCCTGCTGCGCACTGTCCCCTGTAGGGGACACCTGTCTATAATGCCGTAAGCTGTGTATGTGTACCTCTGTAAGTTCCCTGTCCTCACAGCTCCTGCTGCGCACTGTCCCCTGTGGTGGATACCTGTCTATAATGCAGTAAGCTGTGTATGTGTACCTCTGTAAGTTCCCTGTCCTCACAGCTCCTGCTGCGCACTGGCCCCTGTGGTGGACACCTGTCTATAATGCAGCAAGCTGTGTATGTGTACCTCGGTAAGTTCCCTGTCCTCACAGCTCCTGCTGCGCACTGGCCCCTGTGGTGGACACCTGTCTATAATGCAGTAAGCTGTGTATGTGTACCTCTGTAAGTTCCCTGTCCTCACAGCTCCTGCTGCGCACTGTCCCCTGTGGTGGACACCTGTCTATAATGCAGCAAGCTGTGTATGTGTACCTCGGTAAGTTCCCTATCCCCACAGTAGATGTGGTGTGGGCTACACGCAAAATCAGCCAGTATTTGCCGTGCACAGAAACAATATAAATGTATTTGTACCCACAGAAGTGCAGTATGGTTTGTTCCAGGTAAAAGATACTTACTTTACTTTTACATCCGAATCCGGTCCACTAATAGCACCAGCACCAGCACCAGGAAATGCCACAACTAGACCATTAATGTATATTCACTCCTAATAAGAAGACACATAACTGAACTACAACTTGTATGTATGTCTCCCCCAATACACAGGGTTACACAGTAGTGAGGAAGACACCCGGTAAGTGTGAGACACCCAGCAGCCGTCCCCTTGTGTCAGGAGGACTGAGCAGGACCCAGAGCCCCATCACGGTGCCTCCACCTCACTCACTGATACATGAGAGGCACAATGACCAGAAGATCCTGGAACTCACCAACAAGATCATTCAGCTGCTGACCAGAGAGGTGACTGCTGGGAATGGGGCGTTATACAGTAACACTGGGGGATGTGACCGGAGAGGTAACTGCTGGGAATGGGACGTTATACAGTAACACCGGGGGATGTGACAGGAGAGGTGACTGCTGGGAATGGGATGTTATACAGTAACACCGGGGATGTGACCGGAGAGGTGACTGCTGGGAATGGGACGTTATACAGTAACACCGAGGGATGTGACCGGAGAGGTGACTGCTGGGAATGGGACGTTATACAGTAACACCGGGGGATGTGACCGGAGAGGTGACTGCTGGGAATGGGACGTTATACAGTAACACCGGGGATGTGACCAGAGAGGTAACTCCTGGGAATGGGACGTTATACAGTAACACCGGGGGATGTGACCGGAGAGGTGACTGCTGGGAATGGGACGTTATACAGTAACACCAGGGGATGTGACCGGAGAGGTGACTGCTGGGAATGGGACGTTGTACAGTAACACCGGGGGATGTGACCGGAGAGGTGACTGCTGGGAATGGGGCGTTATACAGTAACACCGGGGGTTGTGACCGGGGAGGTGACTGCTGGGAATGGTACGTTATACAGTAACACCGGGGGATGTGACCGGAGAGGTGACTGCTTGGAATGGGATGTTATACAGTAACACCGGGGATGTGACCGGAGAGGTGACTGCTGGGAATGGGACTTTATACAGTAACACCGGGGACTGCTGGGAATGGGACGTTATACAGTAACACTGGGGGATGTGACCGGAGAGGTGACTGCTGGGAATGGGACGTTATACAGTAACACTGGGGATGTGACAGGAGAGGTGACTGCTAGGAATGGGACATTATACAGTAACTCCGGGGGATGTGACCGGAGAGGTGACTGCTGGGAATGGGACGTTATACAGTAACACCGGGGCGTGTGACCGGAGAGGTGACTGCTGGGAATGGGACGTTATACAGTAACACCGGGGACTGCTGGGAATGTGACGTTATAGAGTAACACCGGGGATGTGACCGGAGAGGTGACTGCTGGGAATGGGACGTTATACATTAACACTGGGGATGTGACAGGAGAGGTGACTGCTGGGAATGTGGCGTTATACAGTAACACCGTGGGATGTGACCGGAGAGGTGACTGTTGGGAATGGGACGTTATACAGTAACACTGGGGGATGTGACCGGAGAGGTGACTGCTTGGAATGGGACGTTATACAGTAACACGGGGGATGTGACCAGAGAAGTGACTGCTGGGAATGGGACATTATACAGTAACACCGGGGGATGTGACCGGAGAGGTGACTGCTGGGAATGTGGCGTTATACAGGAACACCGGGGGATGTGACAGGAGAGGTGACTGTTGGGAATGGGACGTTATACAGTAACACTGGGGGATGTGACCGGAGAGGTGACTGCTTGGAATGGGACGTTATACAGTAACACGGGGGATTTGACCAGAGAAGTGACTGCTGGGAATGGGACATTATACAGTAACACCTGGGGATGTGACAGGAGAGGTGACTGCTAGGAATGGGACATTATACAGTAACTCCGGGGGATGTGACCGGAGAGGTGACTGCTGGGAATGGGACGTTATACAGTAACACCGGGGCGTGTGACCGGAGAGGTGACTGCTGGGAATGGGACGTTATACAGTAACACCGGGGACTGCTGGGAATGTGACGTTATAGAGTAACACCGGGGATGTGACCGGAGAGGTGACTGCTGGGAATGGGACGTTATACATTAACACTGGGGATGTGACAGGAGAGGTGACTGCTGGGAATGTGGCGTTATACAGTAACACCGTGGGATGTGACCGGAGAGGTGACTGTTGGGAATGGGACGTTATACAGTAACACTGGGGGATGTGACCGGAGAGGTGACTGCTTGGAATGGGACGTTATACAGTAACACGGGGGATGTGACCAGAGAAGTGACTGCTGGGAATGGGACATTATACAGTAACACCGGGGGATGTGACCGGAGAGGTGACTGCTGGGAATGTGGCGTTATACAGGAACACCGGGGGATGTGACAGGAGAGGTGACTGTTGGGAATGGGACGTTATACAGTAACACTGGGGGATGTGACCGGAGAGGTGACTGCTTGGAATGGGACGTTATACAGTAACACGGGGGATTTGACCAGAGAAGTGACTGCTGGGAATGGGACATTATACAGTAACACCTGGGGATGTGACAGGAGAGGTGACTGCTAGGAATGGGACATTATACAGTAACTTCGGGGGATGTGACCGGAGAGGTGACTGCTGGGAATGGGACGTTATACAGTAACACCGGGGCGTGTGACCGGAGAGGTGACTGCTGGGAATGGGACGTTATACAGTAACACCGGGGACTGCTGGGAATGTGACGTTATAGAGTAACACCGGGGATGTGACCGGAGAGGTGACTGCTGGGAATGGGACGTTATACATTAACACTGGGGATGTGACAGGAGAGGTGACTGCTGGGAATGTGGCGTTATACAGTAACACCGTGGGATGTGACCGGAGAGGTGACTGTTGGGAATGGGACGTTATACAGTAACACTGGGGGATGTGACCGGAGAGGTGACTGCTTGGAATGGGACGTTATACAGTAACACGGGGGATGTGACCAGAGAAGTGACTGCTGGGAATGGGACATTATACAGTAACACCGGGGGATGTGACCGGAGAGGTGACTGCTGGGAATGTGGCGTTATACAGGAACACCGGGGGAT
This sequence comes from Crinia signifera, assembly GCF_055691185.1. Taxonomy (NCBI): domain Eukaryota; kingdom Metazoa; phylum Chordata; class Amphibia; order Anura; family Myobatrachidae; genus Crinia; species Crinia signifera. Next base: position 5,077,674 of record NC_139222.1, on the reverse strand, counting down.
GTGACAGGAGAGGTGACTGTTGGAAATGGGACGTTATACAGTAACACTGGGGGATGTGACCGGCGAGGTGACTGCTTGGAATGGGACGTTATACAGTAACACCGGGGGATGTGACCGGAGAGGTGACTGCTGGGAATGGGACGTTATACAGTAACACCGGGGGATGTGACCGTAGAGGTGACCGCTGGGAATGGGACGTTATACAGTAACACGGGGGTTGTGACCGGAGAGGTGAGAGCTGGGAATGGGACGTTATACAGTAACACCGGGGGATGTGACCGGAGAGGTGACTGCTGGGAATGGGATGTTATACAGTAACACCGGGGGATGTGACCGGAGAGGTGACTGCTGGCAATGGGATGTTATACAGTAACACCAGGGGATGTGACCGGAGAGGTGACTGCTGGGAAGGGGACGTTATACAGTAACACCGGGGGATGTGACCAGAGAGGTTACTGCTGGGAATGGGACGTTATACAGTAACACCAGGGGATGTGACCGGAGAGGTGGCTGCTGGGAATGGGACGTTATACAGTAACACCGGGGGATGTGACTGGAGAGGTGACTGCTGGGAATGGGACGTTATACAGTAACATCGGGGATGTGACCGGAGAGGTGACTGCTGGGAATGGGACGTTCTACAGTAACACCGGGGGATGTGACAGGAGAGGTGACTACTGGGAATGGGATGTTATACAGTAACACCGGGGGATGTGACCGGAGAGATGACTGCTGGGAATAGGATGTTATACAGTAACACCGGGGGATGTAACCGGAGAGGTGACTGCTGGGAATGGGACGTTATACAGTAACGCCGGGTGATGTGACCGGAGAGGTGATTGCTGGGAATGGGACGTTCTACAGTAACACCGGGGGATGTGACCGGAGAGGTGACTGCTGGGAGTGGGACGTTATACAGTAACACCGGGGGATGTGACCGTAGAGGTGACTGCTGGGAATAGAACGTTATACAGTAACACGGGGGGATGTGACAGGAGAGGTGACTGCTGGTAATGGGATGTTATACGGTAACAACGGGGGATGTGACCAGAGAGGTGACTGCTGGGAATGGGACGTTATACAGTAACACCAGGGGCTGTGACCGGAGATGTGACTGCTGGGAATATGACGTTATACAGTAACACCGGAGTATGTAACCGGAGAGGTGACTGTTGGCAATGGGACGTTATACAGTAACACTGGAGTATGTGACTGGAGAGGTGACTGCTGGGAATGGGACGTTATACAGTAACACCGGGGGATGTGACCGGAGAGGTGACTGCTGGGAATGGGACGTTATTCAGTAACATTATAGGATGTGACCGGAGAGGTGACTGCTGGGAATGGGACGTTATACAGTAACACTGGGGATGTGACAGGAGAGGTGACTGCTGGGAATGGGACGTTATACAGTAACGCCAGGTGATGTGACCGGAGAGGTGACTGCTGGGAATGGGACGTTCTACAGTAACACCGGGGATGTGACCGGAGAGGTGACTGCTGGGAGTGGGACGTTATACAGTAACACCGGGGGATGTGACCTGAGAGGTGACTGCTGGGAGTGGGACTTATACAGTAACACCGGGAATGTGACAGGAGAGGTGACTGCTGGGAATGGGACATTATACAGTAACACTGGGGATGTGACAGGAGAGGTGACTGCTGGGAATGGGACATTATACAGTAACACTGGGGATGTGACAGGAGAGGTGACTGCTGGGAATGGGACATTATACAGTAACACTGGGGATGTGACAGGAGAGGTGGCTGCTGGGAATGGGACATTATACAGTAACGCCAGGTGATGTGACCGGAGAGGTGACTGCTGGGAATGGGACGTTATACAGTAACACCGGGGGATGTGACCGGAGAGGTGACTGCTGGGAGTGGGACGTTATACAGTAACACCGGGGGATGTGACCTGAGAGGTGACTGCTGGGAGTGGGACTTATACAGTAACACCGGGAATGTGACCGGAGAGGTGACTGCTGGGAATGGGACATTATACAGTAACACCGGGGGATGTGACCGGAGAGGTGACTGCTGGGAATGGGATGTTATACAGTAACACCGGGGGATGTGACCGGAGAGGTGACTGCTGGGAATGGGAATTTATACAGTAACACCGGGGGATGTGACCGGAGAGGTGACTGCTGGGAATGGGACGTTTACAGTAACACCGGGGGCTGTGACCGGAGAGGTGACTGCTGGGAATATGACGTTATACAGTAACACCGGAGTATGTAACCGGAGAGGTGACTGCTGGGAATGGGACGTTATACAGTAACACCGGAGTATGTGACTGGAGAGGTGACTGCTGGGAATGGGACGTTATACAGTAACACCGGGGGATGTGACCGGAGAGGTGACTGCTGGGAATGGGACGTTATACAGTAACACCGGGGGATGTTTCAGGTTCCTATGAGGTGTCAGGATGTCACTGTCTATCTCTCCATGCAGAACGGGGAGTATATAGAGGAATACAGGGGTCTGTACAAGGACGTAATGATGGAGAATCACCGACCCCCTACATCACTGGGTAAGAGGAGACATTTATTGTACAGGGGGAGCAGGTATGGGGGTCCCCTATATACACCCAGCATCTTTTAATCACATATATACAATGTCCTCAGTCACTGTGTGTCTCCTACAGATGGGCCCAGTAACAGAGATACCCCAGAGAGATGTCCCCGTCCTCTGTATTCCCAGGATAATCACATATATACCATGTCCTCAGTCACTGCGTGTCTCCTACAGATGGGCCCAGTAACAGGAATACCCCAGAGAGATGTCCCCGTCCTCTGTATTCCCAGGATAATCACATATATACAATGTACTCAGTCACTGCGTGTCTCCTACAGATGGGCCCAGTAACAGAGATACCCCAGAGAGATGTCCCCGTCCTCTGTATTCCCAGGATAATCACATATATGCCATGTCCTCAGTCACTGCGTGTCTCCTACAGATGGGGCCAGTAACAGGAATACCCCAGAGAGATGTCCCCGTCCTCTGTATTCCCAGGATAATCACATATATACAATGTACTCAGTCACTGCGTGTCTCCTACAGATGGGCCCAGTAACAGGAATACCCCAGAGAGATGTCCCCGTCCTCTGTATTCCCAGGATAATCACATATATACAATGTCCTCAGTCACTGTGTGTCCTACAGATGGGCCCAGTAACAGGAATACCCCAGAGAGATGTCCCCGTCCTCTGTATTCCCAGGATAATCACATATATACAATGTCCTCAGTCACTGTGTGTCCTACAGATGGGCCCAGTAACAGGAATACCCCAGAGAGATGTCCCCGTCCTCTGTATTCCCAGGATAATCACATATATACAATGTCCTCAGTCACTGTGTGTCTCCTACAGATGGGCCCAGTAACAGGAATACCCCAGAGAGATGTCCCCGTCCTCTGTATTCCCAGGATAATTACATATATACAATGTCCTCAGTCACTGTGTGTCTCCTACAGATGGGCCCAGTACAGGAATACCCCAGAGAGATGTCCCCGTCCTCTGTATTCCCAGGATAATCACATATATACAATGTCCTCAGTCACTGCGTGTCTCCTACAGATGGGCCCAGTAACAGGAATACCCCAGAGAGATGTCCCCGTCCTCTGTATTCCCAGGATAATCACATATATACCATGTCCTCAGTCACTGCGTGTCTCCTACAGATGGGCCCAGTAACAGGAATACCCCAGAGAGATGTCCCCGTCCTCTGTATTCCCAGGATAATCACATATATACCATGTACTCAGTCACTGTGTGTCTCCTACAGATGGGCCCAGTAACAGGAATACCCCAGAGAGCTGTCCCCATCCTCTGTATTCCCAGGATAATCACATATATACCATGTACTCAGTCACTGTGTGTCTCCTACAGATGGGCCCAGTAACAGGAATACCCCAGAGAGATGTCCCCGTCCTCTGTATTCCCAGGATAATCACATATATACCATGTCCTCAGTCACTGCGTGTCTCCTACAGATGGGCCAGTAACAGGAATACCCCAGAGAGATGTCCCCGTCCTCTGTATTCCCAGGATAATCACATATATACCATGTCCTCAGTCACTGTGTGTCTCCTACAGATGGGCCCAGTAACAGGAATACACCAGAGAGATGTCCCCATCCTCTGTATTCCCACGATAATCACATATATACAATGTACTCAGTCACTGCGTGTCTCCTACAGATGGGCCCAGTAACAGGAATACCCCAGAGAGATGTCCCCGTCCTCTGTATTCCCAGGATAATCACATATATACCATGTCCTCAGTCACTGCGTGTCTCCTACAGATGGGCCCAGTAACAGGAATACCCCAGAGAGATGTCCCCGTCCTCTGTATTCCCAGGATAATCACATATATACCATGTCCTCAGTCACTGCGTGTCTCCTACAGATGGAGCCAGTAACAGGGATACCCCAGAGAGATGTCCCCGTCCTCTGTATTCCCAGGATAATCACATATATACCATGTACTCAGTCACTACGTGTCTCCTACAGATGCGCCCAGTAACAGGAATACGCCAGAGAGCTGTCCCCGTCCTCTGTATTCCCAGGATTGTACAGAGGAGAATCACAGGACCCCACAGGAGGATCAGGTAGGTGGGATTTAGGGTTTCTCTAATGCACCAAAGTGACTGTCACTATATATTTTCTAGATGATGTTGCATCTCAGTTTAAATATCCCACAAAACAATGTCTGGTTTTATAGAGTGAAAAACTAACTGATATAAAGTTAGATGAAATAAAGAAAGAGGAAGAGACGTATGTGACTGATATGAAGGAAGAAGATATAGAGGGAGAAGAAGAGACGTATGTGACTGATATGAAGGCAGAAGATACAGAGGGAGGAGAAGAGATATATGTGACTGATATGAAGGTAGAAGATACAGAGGGAGAAGAAGAGACGCATGTGACTGATATGAAGGCAGAAGATACAGAGGGAGGAGAGGAGACGTATGTGACTTGTATTAAGGAAGAAGATACAGAGGAAGATGAGTCTTATATGAGGGGTAACCAGATGTGTAAGGAGGAGGAAATCCCTACAGATATCAGCACAGGTGAGTAATAATCACTAAATACATCACTTACAGTATCATGTCACTGTGTGTTACCAAATACAATATGGTATTATTTTGCGCTGATGACCAGATGCGGCAGGTTATGACATATAGGAAGGTCCACCAACCTTCCAAAACATAAGACAACAGTAGATGGGGGGGATATGTCAATATTCCAGCGCTTCTGAGGTTTAGGACTTACACTATAATTGTAAAGGAAGTCCTCAGAATGATATTTCTCTTATTGAAGGGGAAAATTCAATTTTTTCATTTCTGATGAAGGACCCAAAGGTCTGAAATGCATTAAGCTGGTGTTCCCGTGGCTGGATGAATTACCCTTGTATATGCTAACTGGAGGTCTGTTGAATCCTGATACCATCCGCTGTTTCTCCACTTCGACAAAAGGTTTCCGGAACCCTTTTTTCCATTGGTGGAAGAACAGATCTGGATGTAACCTCCCCATCAATTGTCACCGGCTGGTGACTATATGCTTGTTTTATTCTGGAAAATGTGAGTGTACCAATAAATTGTTCCCCCCTTTGAAAAAGGGTGTTGCGCAATCTTTTATCTCTTCCTAGACTACTTGAAAATCTGGGTCAGGAAGACTGTGTGTTACCAGCGCAGAGATCTGACCAGTCTCCTCCCCGCACTCTCTGGTGTATCTCATACATCAGGAGCCATCAGCCCCTATTATACTCCTGCTCTCCCCCTCACATCATGTCACTGTGTGTTACCAGCCCAGAGATCTGACCAGTCTCCTCCCCGCACTCTCTGGTGTATCTCATACATCAGGAGCCATCAACCCCTATTATACTCCTGCTCTCCCATCTCACATCATGTCACTGTGTGTTACCAGCCAGAGATCTGACCAGTCTCCTCCCCGCACTCTCTGGTGTATCTCATACATCAGCAGCCATCAGCCCCTATTATACTCCTGCTCTCCCCCTCACATCATGTCACTGTGTGTTACCAGCCCAGAGATCTGACCAGTCTCCTCCCCCACTCTCTGGTGTATCTCATACAGCAGGAGCCATCAGCCCCTATTATACTCCTGCTCCCCCTCACATCATGTCACTGTGTGTTACCAGCCCAGAGATCTGACCAGTCTCCTCCCCGCACTCTCTGGTGTATCTCATACATCAGGAGCCATCAGCCCCTATTATACTCCTGCTCTCCCCCTCACATCATGTCACTGTGTGTTACCAGCCCAGAGATCTGACCAGTCTCCTCCCCGCACTCTCTGGTGTATCTCATACATCAGGAGCCATCAGCCCCTATTATACTCCTGCTCTCCCCCTCACATCATGTCACTGTGTGTTACCAGCCCAGAAATCTGACCAGTCTCCTCCCCGCACTCTCTGGTGTATCTCATACATCAGGAGCCATCAGCCCCTATTATACTCCTGCTCTCCCCTCACATCATGTCACTGTGTGTTACCAGCCCAGAGATCTGACCAGTCTCCTCCCCGCACTCTCTGGTGTATCTCATACATCAGGAGCCATCAGCCCCTATTATACTCCTGCTCTCCCCTCACATCATGTCACTGTGTGTTACCAGCCCAGAGATCTGACCAGTCTCCTCCCCGCACTCTCTGGTGTATCTCATACATCAGGAGCCATCAGCCCCTATTATACTCCTGCTCTCCCCCTCACATCATGTCACTGTGTGTTACCAGCCCAGAGATCTGACCAGTCTCCTCCCCGCACTCTCTGGTGTATCTCATACATCAGGAGCCATCAGCCCCTATTATACTCCTGCTCTCCCCCTCACATCATGTCACTGTGTGTTACCAGCCCAGAGATCTGACCAGTCTCCTCCCCGCACTCTCTGGTGTATCTCATACATCAGGAGCCATCAGCCCCTATTATACTCCTGCTCTCCCCCTCACATCATGTCACTGTGTGTTACCAGCCCAGAGATCTGACCAGTCTCCTCCCCGCACTCTCTGGTGTATCTCATACATCAGGAGCCATCAGCCCCTATTATACTCCTGCTCTCCCCCTCACATCATGTCACTGTGTGTTACCAGCCCAGAGATCTGACCAGTCTCCTCCCCGCACTCTCTGGTGTATCTCATACATCAGGAGCCATCAGCCCCTATTATACTCCTGCTCTCCCCCTCACATCATGTCACTGTGTGTTACCAGCCCAGAGATCTGACCAGTCTCCTCCCCGCACTCTCTGGTGTATCTCATACATCAGGAGCCGTCAGCCCCTATTATACTCCTGCTCTCCCCCTCACATCATGTCACTGTGTGTTACCAGCCCAGAGATCTGACCAGTCTCCTCCCCGCACTCTCTGGTGTATCTCATACATCAGGAGCCGTCAGCCCCTATTATACTCCTGCTCTCCCCCTCACATCATGTCACTGTGTGTTACCAGCGCAGAGATCTGACCAGTCTCCTCCCCGCACTCTCTGGTGTATCTCATACATCAGGAGCCATCAGCCCCTATTATACTCCTGCTCTCCCCCTCACATCATGTCACTGTGTGTTACCAGCCCAGAGATCTGACCAGTCTCCTCCCCGCACTCTCTGGTGTATCTCATACATCAGGAGCCATCAGCCCCTATTATACTCCTGCTCTCCCCCTCACATCATGTCACTGTGTGTTACCAGCCCAGAGATCTGACCAGTCTCCTCCCCGCACTCTCTGGTGTATCTCATACATCAGGAGCCATCAGCCCCTATTATACTCCTGCTCTCCCCCTCACATCATGTCACTGTGTGTTACCAGCCCAGAGATCTGACCAGTCTCCTCCCCGCACTCTCTGGTGTATCTCATACATCAGGAGCCATCAGCCCCTATTATACTCCTGCTCTCCCCCTCACATCATGTCACTGTGTGTTACCAGCCCAGAGATCTGACCAGTCTCCTCCCCGCACTCTCTGGTGTATCTCATACATCAGGAGCCATCAGCCCCTATTATACTCCTGCTCTCCCCCTCACATCATGTCACTGTGTGTTACCAGCCCAGAGATCTGACCAGTCTCCTCCCCGCACTCTCTGGTGTATCTCATACATCAGGAGCCATCAGCCCCTATTATACTCCTGCTCTCCCCCTCACATCATGTCACTGTGTGTTACCAGCCCAGAGATCTGACCAGTCTCCTCCCCGCACTCTCTGGTGTATCTCATACATCAGGAGCCATCAGCCCCTATTATACTCCTGCTCTCCCCCTCACATCATGTCACTGTGTGTTACCAGCCCAGAGATCTGACCAGTCTCCTCCCCGCACTCTCTGGTGTATCTCATACATCAGGAGCCGTCAGCCCCTATTATACTCCTGCTCTCCCCCTCACATCATGTCACTGTGTGTTACCAGCCCAGAGATCTGACCAGTCTCCTCCCCGCACTCTCTGGTGTATCTCATACATCAGGAGCCGTCAGCCCCTATTATACTCCTGCTCTCCTCCTCACATCATGTCACTGTGTGTTACCAGCGCAGAGATCTGACCAGTCTCCTCCCCGCACTCTCTGGTGTATCTCATACATCAGGAGCCATCAGCCCCTATTATACTCCTGCTCTCCCCCTCACATCATGTCACTGTGTGTTACCAGCCCAGAGATCTGACCAGTCTCCTCCCCGCACTCTCTGGTGTATCTCATACATCAGGAGCCATCAGCCCCTATTATACTCCTGCTCTCCCCCTCACATCATGTCACTGTGTGTTACCAGCCCAGAGATCTGACCAGTCTCCTCCCCGCACTCTCTGGTGTATCTCATACATCAGGAGCCATCAGCCCCTATTATACTCCTGCTCTCCCCCTCACATCATGTCACTGTGTGTTACCAGCCCAGAGATCTGACCAGTCTCCTCCCCGCACTCTCTGGTGTATCTCATACATCAGGAGCCGTCAGCCCCTATTATACTCCTGCTCTCCCCCTCACATCATGTCACTGTGTGTTACCAGCCCAGAGATCTGACCAGTCTCCTCCCCGCACTCTCTGGTGTATCTCATACATCAGGAGCCGTCAGCCCCTATTATACTCCTGCTCTCCCCCTCACATCATGTCACTGTGTGTTACCAGCCCAGAGATCTGACCAGTCTCCTCCCCGCACTCTCTGGTGTATCTCATACATCAGGAGCCGTCAGCCCCTATTATACTCCTGCTCTCCCCCTCACATCATGTCACTGTGTGTTACCAGCCCAGAGATCTGACCAGTCTCCTCCCCGCACTCTCTGGTGTATCTCATACATCAGGAGCCGTCAGCCCCTATTATACTCCTGCTCTCCCCCTCACATCATGTCACTGTGTGTTACCAGCCCAGAGATCTGACCAGTCTCCTCCCCGCACTCTCTGGTGTATCTCATACATCAGGAGCCGTCAGCCCCTATTATACTCCTGCTCTCCCCCTCACATCATGTCACTGTGTGTTACCAGCGCAGAGATCTGACCAGTCTCCTCCCCGCACTCTCTGGTGTATCTCATACATCAGGAGCCGTCAGCCCCTATTATACTCCTGCTCTCCCCCTCACATCATGTCACTGTGTGTTACCAGCGCAGAGATCTGACCAGTCTCCTCCCCGCACTCTCTGGTGTATCTCATACATCAGGAGCCATCAGCCCCTATTATACTCCTGCTCTCCCCCTCACATCATGTCACTGTGTGTTACCAGCCCAGAGATCTGACCAGTCTCCTCCCCGCACTCTCTGGTGTATCTCATACATCAGGAGCCATCAGCCCCTATTATACTCCTGCTCTCCCCCTCACATCATGTCACTGTGTGTTACCAGCCCAGAGATCTGACCAGTCTCCTCCCCGCACTCTCTGGTGTATCTCATACATCAGGAGCCATCAGCCCCTATTATACTCCTGCTCTCCCCCTCACATCATGTCACTGTGTGTTACCAGCCCAGAGATCTGACCAGTCTCCTCCCCGCACTCTCTGGTGTATCTCATACATCAGGAGCCATCAGCCCCTATTATACTCCTGCTCTCCCCCTCACATCATGTCACTGTGTGTTACCAGCCCAGAGATCTGACCAGTCTCCTCCCCGCACTCTCTGGTGTATCTCATACATCAGGAGCCATCAGCCCCTATTATACTCCTGCTCTCCCCCTCACATCATGTCACTGTGTGTTACCAGCCCAGAGATCTGACCAGTCTCCTCCCCGCACTCTCTGGTGTATCTCATACATCAGGAGCCATCAGCCCCTATTATACTCCTGCTCTCCCCCTCACATCATGTCACTGTGTGTTACCAGCCCAGAGATCTGACCAGTCTCCTCCCCGCACTCTCTGGTGTATCTCATACATCAGGAGCCATCAGCCCCTATTATACTCCTGCTCTCCCCCTCACATCATGTCACTGTGTGTTACCAGCCCAGAGATCTGACCAGTCTCCTCCCCGCACTCTCTGGTGTATCTCATACATCAGGAGCCATCAGCCCCTATTATACTCCTGCTCTTCCCCTCACATCATGTCACTGTGTGTTACCAGCCCAGAGATCTGACCAGTCTCCTCCCCGGACTCTCTGGTGTATCTCATATATCAGGAGCCATCAGCCCCTATTATACTCCTGCTCTCCCCTCACATGTCACTGTGTGTTACCAGCCCAGAGATCTGACCAGTCTCCTCCCCGCACTCTCTGGTGTATCTCATACATCAGGAGCCATCAGCCCCTATTATACTCCTGCTCTCCCCCTCACATCATGTCACTGTGTGTTACCAGCCCAGAGATCTGACCAGTCTCCTCCCCGCACTCTCTGGTGTATCTCATACATCAGGAGCCATCAGCCCCTATTATACTCCTGCTCTTCCCCTCACATCATGTCACTGTGTGTTACCAGCCCAGAGATCTGACCAGTCTCCTCCCCGCACTCTCTGGTGTATCTCATACATCAGCAGCCATCAGCCCCTATTATACTCCTGCTCTTCCCCTCAAATCATGGGTACTCTTTACCTAGAACGGCGCCCACGATGTTCATCGCGGTTGTCGGGCCGAAAATTGCGGTGATTGAGGCATCGCGAGTGTTATTTGGGGGACAAGATGCCCGCGATGCCCTTGATTCCTCAACTTTTTCATCGGCCCCATTGAAAATCGCGTTGATTGAAGCATCGCGGGTGCTATTTGCGGTACAAGATGACCGCGATGCCCGCGATTTCCCGCTCACACTCACATCTGTAATAGGTTGGAATGACCCTTAGTCTGCATAGTAACATCTGCACTGGGTCACATCAATTCTGAGTCTGCATAGTAACTGATGTTTACAGGACAGTTTTCATAACACAAAAGGGTACATTCCCCTGTCTGAGACCGACCCCCTGTGACAGCCTGTCAGAGTTTCATTTTGTGGGTAGTTTTGTTGGAGATAAGAGCTGTGGTTTGAGAGAGAGAGATTTGTGCGTATTGATTGATTTGGAGCTGATTATTCCTGATTCCTGAGTCCCTGCTGCTGATTCCTGAGTCCCTGCTGCTGATTCTGCTGCTGATTGATCGTGATTCCTGAGTCCCTGCTGCTGATTGATCGTGATTCCTGAATCCCTGCTGCTGATTCTGCTGCTGATGCATCGTGATTCCAGAGTCCCTGCTGCTGATTCTGCTGCTGATTGATCCTGATTCCCCTCTGTGCTCCTGGATCCTGTGCTGGTTCCTGTCATGGCCATGGCATCTGGAGTGACCATGTACTCCTTGCCTCAGACGGAGGCGGAGACTATATCATTCCTCCAGGAGCATAAGCTGTTGCCCAAGGAAGCTACTTGTGGCAATGGCCATGCCATGAAGCTCAGTGAGAAGGAGGGGATGTGGCGCTGCCACGTGAGAGCCTGCCGGCAGAACATTAGTCTCCGTGCGGGGCTCTTCATTCCTGGCTGCCGGATGTCTTACGTGAACATCGTCGGGTTCATTTTCAACTGGGCAGAGGAGTTGACGACCGGCGACTTCTGTGAGCGGCACCTTGGGATCTCCGCCAAGACAACAGTGCTTTATAATAAGTACATGAGGGAGGCGTGCCTCATGGACCTGATGGCTCAGGCCCAGCGGCGCATCGGTGGGCCCGACAAAATAGTCGAGGTCGACGAGACTCTTTTCGTCCGCTGAAAGTCCCATGTCGGCCGCGTGCTACCCCAACAGTGGGTGTTTGGGGGCATCTGCCGGGAAACCGGCCAGTGCTTTGCCACGAAAGTGGCCACCCGGGACGCCCCCACTTTATTGGCTGCCATTGTGGAACACGTGGAGCCGGGCTTGAGCATATACAGTGACTGCTGGAGGGCCTACAATACCGAGCCGCTGGAGGCGGCAGGATTCCAGCATGCAAAAGTCAACCATCGGTATAATTTTGTGGACCCCACAACAGGGGTCCACACACAAAACATTGAACGAATGTGGGGGGCCGCAAAATGGCGCAATAAACGCCACCGGGGGACTGCCAGGCATTTACTGGAAAGCTACCTCCAGGAATTTATGTGGAGGAAGAGCCTGGGTATGGACAATACATTTGAGCGGATATTACATGCATTGACTCTATTAGAAAAAGACAATTAAAACTCCATTGACTTTTCCTTGCTTGAAAATCCGTTTAAGCCTTTCATGTTTCCTAATTGGAATGTTTGCTACTTCATCTTTCATGTTTCCTGTTCTGTACTTTATGCTTTTTTCTTTGGAAGTAAATTACTGTGTCTTTTACCCAAAGTTGTCTTTACTGAGTCAGTTGATTTTGCATGTATGACTGAATTTGCATACACACCTGAATTAGGCCCGTTTCCTACTCTTCCCCCAAAATAAGTAATAACATTCCCTGTTATCTTAAGCAGTGTTCACCCATCATGTATCACCCCTAGCCGTATTGTGTCCCTGTAATTATTCATGTATCACCCCTAGCCGTATTGTGTCCCTGTAATTATTGTGTCCCTGTAAATTTTGGCCAAATCATCTGCTGTCACCTCTCACACTGCTTCTGTGTGACAGAGGATCACAGCAATGGTATTCCAGAATCATTTTAGTCAAGTTAACATTGAAATCGCGGTCATCACGGGCATTGAGCTGTGTAATGTACACCTCAATGCCCGCGATGACCGCGATTTCATCCACTAATGTCACTCAAACTGGAAAACTGCATGCAGGGAAGACAGGAAGTGTCCCAGCATGCACTTCACTCTGCAAACAGCGCGGAATTCATTACACACCCTGCCTTTGCTGAAATGTAAGTGCCCTGAAGCGTTTCTAAATAAATTTGAAGAGTGTGTGGGGGGGGGGGGGGGGGGGAGGGGGGGGTGAGAGGAGGGGGGCAGATGGCTTGTGGGGAAGAAGGGTAGGAGGGGGGCCCAGGGGCAGGTGGAGTGGGCCAGAGGAGTAGGTGAGATGGCCAGGGGGAATCAATGTTAGTATAACAAAAATCGCATATAACACTGCTTGCTATGTGCACTAGCACATAGCAATGTATGTCACCATATTATCAGTGATTGGCTTATGTTGCTATATGGTATTGCACATAGCAACCAATGTAACTCAGTTAAAATTACAGTGGATAACACTGGTTGCTATGTCAAATAGCGCATACCAACATACGTCACCTGTATATATTTTGTTTGTGGCAAGTGTTGCTATGCACTCTTGCACATAGCAACCAGCATTTTACACTGTAAATTAACATTGAAACGGTGGTTGCTATGTGTAAAAAGGCATAGCAACATATGTCACCAACTGATTATCAGTTGGTGACATATGTTGCTATCCCTTTTTACACATAGCAACCACTGTTTCAATGTTAATTTACAGTGTAAAATTTGAAATTCTCTTAAAAAAAAACCAGATGGACCATAAATTTACATAGGGTACTATGTCAAATGGCCCCCAGAGCCCCACCCTAATTTTTGAAATGACCCCCTTCCCTTGTGTACCACCCCCACTATACACGCGCACCGGAAGCGTGGCGAACGCAGCGGTACGCGTCCTCCGACCTTTTCATACCCCCACTATCCACGTCGGCGTGGAGTTGAGAATAGAATAGTGTGGCGAGCGCAGCGAGCCCGAAGCGTGGCGAGGGGACGCGGATACCTTCACAGGTTAGCGCGTCCCTTCGCGGGCTTCACTGGTATACGAGCGCAGCGAGCCCCGCGAGGGGACGCGGATACCTGTGAAGCCCGCGAAGGGACGCGCTTACCTGTGAAGGTATCCGCGTCCCCTCGCGGGGCGCGCTGCGCTCGCCACGCTTCGGGCTCGGTGGCTCGCTGCGCTCGCCACACTATTCTATTCTCAACTCCACGCCGACGTGGATAGTGGGGGTATGAAAAGGTCGGAGGATGCGTACCGCCGCCCCTCTGCGCTCGCTGCGCTCGCGCGTGGATAGTGGGGGTGGTACACTGGCAAATGTCAATGATTTTTGTGAAAAATGGTATCGCATCAGATGGCATGGGAGTTGTGATACCACACAAGTACCGTATAGACATCAATTACTTATAGATGGTTTTGTTTGTGTTTTCTTTTTCCAGAAATGTCAAAGAAACGCAAACTGACCAATCACTACTGGGGGAAGGTCATCGACATTTACAAGGAGAATAGATGCCTCTGGGCGAAGAAGGATAAAGACTATTACAACAAGGCAAAGAGGAATGAGGCATATCGGAAAATGGTGGCTTACTGTCGAACACGGCAACCTGCTGCAAACATCGCCTGGGTACAGAAGAAAATGACAAATATGCGGACAGTCATGGTGAAGGAGTTTAACCGAGTACGGCAGTCTCAAAGTTCCGGAGCCGATGCTGAAGACGTCTACGTGCCGAAATTATGGTACTACGAGCGGATGAAGTTTATCTTGGAGCAGAGAGAACAGAGTGGAACAGGGGGAACGGATACGGAGGACACCTCTTCGTCCGGTGCAGCGGAGAGTGTGGACGTTGTAAGTATTTGCTGTGACATGTCTTGCATGTAAGTGACTGTGAAATGTCATGTTATTACCATTTTCCCTTTTTTTCCCCTTTCTAGGAAGTTCCCCCTGAGACAGAGCAGGAGTCTGCGGCAGTTGCAGAGGGGGACAGTACTCCAATGACGGAGAGCACTGCACCCGCTCTCCCGAGGAGGCGCCGCAGAAGACAGCTGTCCAGCACTGCTCGCAATGTCCAAGGGCATTCTAGCACGTCGGCACCGGAGGCACCTCAAATTCCCTTTGACGATTGCCAAATTTTTAGTAACAACCTTGCCGTGGAAATGCGGGGCATGGCGCCAGACCAGCGCCTCGAGTGTAAGAGGTTGGTATATAGCGTTATAATGCGTGCATCAGAGAGAAGTCTCTCTAGTGCATGCAATATAGAGCCATCTGCCAACGTCGTATGGCAAGCAGCCCAAACTCCCCACTACCCCTATCACTACCCTTCGTACAGTGCGTCGGGTTATGCTCCGCCTCCTCCTCACCCTTTTATGTACGCGCCGAGGCCCCCTTTGCCACCAGTCACAGACCCTTCGTCTTTGCCTGGGACTATTTCAAGTGCTCTGTTGAGCACACAAAGTCCCCTCCCAGGTGAAGAGCGCCATTAATTAGTGATTTGGTTTTAATTGGTTTCAAATTATTTTGCTATGCAGCAATGTCCTTGTTCCACTCTGTTCCTTATTTGCTCCAAGATGAACTTTGTTGCTCGTAGACCATAATTTCGGTTACTGATGGTCGCAGTATCGGACTCCCGAACTTTGAGCTGTCCGTACTCGTTTTGCGCCTTCACCATTGACTGTTCCGCATATTTGCATTTTGTTCTGTACCCAGTGCATGTTTGCATCATGGTTCCTTGTTGTACATTAAGCCCCATTTTTTGTGTGCCTCATTCCAATTTGCCTTGTTGTAATGCAATTACTCCCATGAGGCATCTATTCTCCTAAACTGTTAATGACCTTCCCCCGTTTGTATTGGCCAAAAATAAAAAAAACGTGATTATTTTAAATTCATAACCTGTGTCGTGTCTTATTTCATTGTCTTCTAATTGAGGGATGCCATGTAATTTGATGTGTTTTTCTATTGTATTTTGTTGCTTTTTGCTCACCCATCGCGGTGATTGCGGCCACATGACGGCCACGGGCACCCGTGGTGCAACCGCCACGCGACACGATCGTTGATCGCGTCGTGATAGTGTCGGTCGCATCGCGGGTGCCCAGTAATGTGGCCGCGATGTGCCCGCAATCACCGCGATATGGGCGCCGTTTTAATGTTATCTTGTCTTTTAATTAAGGGATGCCATTAAATTATATGTCATTTAATAGTCTAAGGTTGAATCTGCATGCGAAACGGACGTTTGTAACCTCTCTCACCGTCATAGGCTTTGACGGCATGCACACTTTATTGCAGCACCGCGTCTAGGACTTCACTTACTCCTCTGGGCAGTACGGGAGCAGACACACGCCACACAGGTCTTTGTGCAGACGGCGCTTGTATCACCAGTGTGGTCGGACACTGGCAGGTAACATCCTGCGCAGAAAGAGACCCACTCTGCAAACCTCCCGTTTTTCTCTCCCCCCTATAAGTCACCGTATTTAACGGCGCCGACATTATAGGCACACGCTGCACAGACTACTGAGCTGACTAACGCCCAGCAGTCAGTTTGGTGATATATTGGCAGGCATCATACTGCTAAGACCAACCTGCACAAAATCCCCTGCTTACTCCTTCACAGATTACTGTGCTGACAGCTCAAATATTGATAGACTGGTCAGATATCAGCAGGGATACCTGTTCCAGGGCAGCGCAATACACTGGTTTCTTTTCTATAAACTTTGGGACTCTGCGCCTCAGCACACGCCGAGCAGCCTGTCCCCTCTACTCTTACCTATTACCCCCCAAGGGATTTCACTGCTCTGATCGGGGTGCCGCTCACTTTCCACCTCTACACCCTGTAAGTGGTAAGCAGCAGCCCATACCCGTTTATCAGTGACCCCATTATATTTCTATCTACACCCTCCAGCAGGGGTGCACACTCATCCTGGGTGTGTGGTCAGGAGCCCTGCGCTGGGAGACTAAACAGGGTTCTGTCCAACAGATTAAGGACAGCAGTTGTACCTTTCCTTTCACCCTAACAAACTGAGACCCTATAGGACTCGCTCACCTGTAGGTGCAAAGCTCCGATTTCACCTCAGGAAGCAGCGGTCCTGGAATCAGAGGGTATTTCTTTCACTTCTTTATCACTACAAACTTTACTGCATTTCTTTAGAAACTGACCCATGAGTAAATGATAGCAAGTCCTAGTAAGTAATATTAGAGGAATATTTTAATCCCTCCACACGGAGCCTGCAGTACCATATGTAACATTTTGTTTATGATGAACTATTACAGAAATTTGGTTTAGTGGTGCGAATTAAAAGAGCACCCTATTTCATATAAAAGTTACCCTGGCACATGGTATATTCACACTGTCACCTATTTTGAAATGCTTGTCTACTGATTATTTAAGTAATCCTGTCACACTGTATCTCCACACTGTCACTTATCTGCAATGTCTATAATGGTTGCATAATTTGATTGGACAGCCTCCTACTCTGTCCCTTTGAATGTGATAATAGTAATCTTACAGTATCCCTGTGAAAAGTCAAACCGAGCAGTTATCTGCCAGACGGTCTTTATTTGCAACATAGAGATACAGGGGGAAATTTACTAAAGGAAATTTGTGAAAAATTAGGTGTATTTGTATCCAGAAATACACTTATTTTTGACATTTACTATCCCAAAAATACGGCAATTCGTAGTCGTATTGATGTGCTATCAATACAAATACGAATTGATGTATTTTCGGGATAGTAAATGTCAAAAATAAGTGTATTTCTAAATACAAATACACCTATTTTTTACAAATTTCCTTTAGTAAATTTCCCCCACAATGTTAATTTCTTGATTTCTGTATCACCAGGGAATATAGAACTATTGGAGATTGATACACAGTGTTTCTAAAGCAGAGAATTTATTAGACAGTATTTACAATCACTGGTTAAATACTGTTTTGAACAGTAATAAACAGCATCTATTTTCTATAAAGTGAGATACCAGATAGTGTCAGCGGATCTTCTTATTGTGACAACCTCAATATTTCGCAGCGTTCTGCTTATAGGATATATGTAAATATCCGTCAAATTATTTGTGCCATTTCTCTGTTACAGAAGCATTTAGTGTGCACATTGAATTCTTGTACACACTATACAACTATACATGCTTACTGGATAGATTGTGAGGCATAGTGCTACACACTCCTATTATATGTGCAATGTTTTTTGTATGTTATGTTAGTATCAACGTGTGTCCATTTTATTCTTATAAAATTGTTTAATAAATTAAAAGCTAAGTTTTAAAACTTTTTTCAAAAGCAGTGCCCCCAGCAAAAGAGAGTACTTTTTCTTTTTCCTACCTGGTCATTCAAAGGTGGTCATAGGAATTAGTAGGTTGTGGTTCCAATCTTTCCAGCTGATGGAGATTTCCAGATGTCTCTCAGGTCCTTACGTTTTAAGAGCTCTCTGCATTTATGTGGATGGGTCTTGGGCATTTCACCATTCGGGCTCGCTCTTCAGTCTACACTTGGTTCTCAGAAGCAGTTGGCCTGCGTCCCAACAAACAGATGAATTTGGAAGGTTATCTGTCAATGTTATGCTAGCCTTCTGGAGCCCTTTTTCATGTGCCACCCATAACCGGTTGGTCGGGTCCTACTTGGTGGCTTGGCATGGAGCCTCAGAGGAGACGCTCCTTCGTTCCCAGCAGGGCTGTGAAAACGGTAGATAAATGTTCCGGCTCCTCGTACTTCTGACCTCGACTCCGACTCCTCTGTATTAATATGCAAATGTATTTGATACATTCCTTGAAGGAAAGAAAGGAAACATACATATTATTACTACAGAAACTAGAGGCTGGGAAGCCAACAGTCTACTGTATTGAACAGTTTAAGCCAGGCATGTCCAACGTTGGCCCTCCAGATGTTGTGAAACGACACATCCCAGCATGCTTTGCAATAGTTTTAGCATTCTCTAATAGCAAAACTGTGGCAAAGCATGCTGGGATGTGTCGTTTCACAACATCTGGAGGGCCAACGTTGGACATGCCTGGTTTTAGCAAAGGACAAACCTAATGAAAACAGAGTTTTATTAATTTTTTTATTAATTAATTAAATGGCTGGATAGTAGCAGTAGGCATAAACATCAGGAACTTTACCAATTCAAAGATAAAAAACACATTATTTGGTTGTTTTGGGAACAAAAACAATAGGAAAGGTTCAGAAGTGTGGAGCATGAGTTCCTGCTTTGTGACGACAACAAAAATCAACGAGCCACAATCTCCGCTGGTTTGCTTGCTCGTCACTGTTCAATTCCTGGACACAAGGAACGATTTGTTTACAGAATCGTTACTGGCGATGAAAAATGGTGCCTGTACATCAATATGAACCAGCGTAAGGAATGGCTTAGCCAAGGTAAACAAACGACCCCACGCATGAAACAAGATCTTCATCCGCGTAAAAAGATCTTGTGCGTATGGTGGGAGAGCTTGGTTGAATGAATTTTTCGAGTCTACACCATGTGATTTCTACCAACGAGGTATTGAAAACCTTATTGAACGTTAGAAATAAGTTGTAAACTACAAGGGAGAATACATTTATAAGTATCGGTGCTCCGAGTTGTGCGTTGCGTGCCATATAGTGAAGCACATGAAAAGCATGCTTTTTCATGGTCACTTAACGTGTTCGTTTTGCGGTTACGTGAGGCACTGCATGCATTGCTCTTTATTCTTACAGTAGAGAAGTCATTAATTATAATTTTCGGAGTCGGTGCATTGTTTCCCGACTCCAGGTACTCGAAATTGCCTCCGACTCCTCGACTCCGACTCCACAGCCCTGGTTCCCGGGACAAACTTTTATACAACTCTATCATTTTGACACTTTCGCCTCCAAAGACGCTGGTTCAGCTCAGGATCGTTCCCTCCCTTAGAGGACTATGGTTTCCCAGTGTCACCCATGGATAAAAGAGAATACAAGATTTGGTCCTTAGCTGGTAAATCTGTTCTCTGATGCCACGGGAGGAGCCATTGGAATGTCCTCATGGTTCTCCATGGTTGGATTCCAGTTTGCATTATGTCAGGTGACCTGATCTTCATGTTTGGGTGTGTTTACCACCAGCCTGTTGTTACTCTCCACTTGGTCCTTCAGTTCTTCTTTGGATGAAAACCATGATCCCCAGGCACGGGGTGGGATATCCACTATTACAATATGTAAGGCCCTCAAATGAGTCATCGTCGGTGAAGTCATTCATCTTGGTACGTTCCTTAAGAAACAGAAAGTTGAATGATAAGATACTAGCCAAAATAAAGATGCTAGAACTTGCCCATAAAAGCACCCTTTCTCCTGTCCTACCCAAGATGGTGACACCGGCATTGGACTCTCCGCTATGGAAATTTGGGAAATCCTCAAGACCCTACCCAGGTCCTGATGGGTTCAATGTTTCCTAATACAGGGCTTTCCAAGATGATCTTCCTTTCCTACCATGGGCTTGTGCTGACATAGTTGTGAGGAACCCGTTTTGTGCCCAGTCGCTTGAACCCCAGGACATGCCAACAAGGGCACAGATCCATTATCCTCATATCGCTCATTTTCACTCTTGTGGGCGATATTGTTTATCTCGCCCCATGTGTATGCGATGAACGATGTACGCTCCCGTGGGTTGTGAACGAGGGTTCCTGTCAACTGAACATGCGGCTTAATTTCGGCGTTGGACGATACACAGTATATATATCATTCAGTGTGTGCGCAATGAACGATAAAGGTTACAGACGCTCCCAGATGCCGGATATGGAAACTAATCGATACAAATTCGGCATATGGTGAGTACTGTGTCGCAGTGTGTATAAGAGGCTCTACCTGGTGCAATGTGTACAGTGGGCTCTACCTGGTGCAATGTGTATAATGTGCTCTACCTGGTGCAATGTGTATAATGTGCTCTACCTGGTGCAATGTGTACAGTGGGCTCTACCTGGTGCAATGTGTATAATGTGCTCTACCTGGTGCAATGTGTATAATGTGCTCTACCCCTGGTGCAATGTGTATAATGTGCTCTACTTGGTGCAATGTGTATAATGTGCTCTACCTGGTGCAATGTGTATAATGTGCTCTACCTGGTGCAATGTGTATAATGTGCTCTACTTGGTGCAATGTGTATAATATGCTCTACCTGGTGCAATGTGTATAATGTGCTCTACCCCTGGTGCAATGTATATAATGTGCTCTACCTGGTGCAATGTGTATAATGTGCTCTACCTGGTGCAATGTGTATAATATGCTCTACCCCTGGTGCAATGTGTATAATGTGCTCTACCTGGTGCAATGCGTATAATGTGCTCTACCTGGTGCAATGTGTATAATGTGCTCTACCCCTGGTGCAATGTGTATAATGTGCTCTACCCCTGGTGCAATGTGTATAATGTGCTCTACCCCTGGTGCAATGCGTATAATGTGCTCTACCTGGTGCAATGTGTATAATGTGCTCTACCTGGTGCAATGTGTATAATGTGCTCTACCCCTGGTGCAATGTGTATAATGTGCTCTACCCCTGGTGCAATGTGTATAATGTGCTCTACCCCTGGTGCAATGCGTATAATGTGCTCTACCTGGTGCAATGTGTATAATGTGCTCTACCCCTGGTGCAATGTGTATAATGTGCTCTACCCCTGGTGCAATGTGTATAATGTGCTCTACCTGGTGCAATGTGTATAATGTGTTCTACCTGGTGCAATGTGTATAATGTGCTCTACCCCTGGTGCAATGTGTATAATGTGCTCTACCTGGTGCAATGTGTATAATGTGCTCTACCTGGTTGTGTATAATGTGCTCTACCCCTGGTGCAATGTGTATAATGTGCTCTACCCCTGGTGCAATGTGTATCATGTGCTCTACCTGGTGCAATGTGTATAATGTGCTCTACCCCTGGTGCAATGTGTATAATGTGCTCTACCCCTGGTGCAATGTGTATAATGTGCTCTACCTGGTGCAATGTGTATAATGTGCTCTACCTGGTGTAATGTGTATAATGTGCTCTACCTGGTGCAATGTGTATAATGTGCTCTACCTGGTTGTGTATAATGTGCTCTACCTGGTGCAATGTGTATAATGTGCTCTACCCCTGGTGCAATGTGTATAATGTGCTCTACCCCTGGTGCAATGTGTATAATGTGCTCTACCTGGTGCAATGTGTATAATGTGCTCTACCCCTGGTGCAATGTGTATAATGTGCTCTACCTGGTGCAATGTGTATAATGTGCTCTACCTGGTGCAATGTGTATAATGTGCTCTACCTGGTGCAATGTGTATAATGTGCTCTACCTGGTGCAATGTGTATAATGTGCTCTACCCCTGGTGCAATGTGTATAATGTGCTCTACCTGGTGCAATGTGTATAATGTGCTCTACCCCTGGTGCAATGTGTATAATGTGCTCTACCTGGTGCAATGTGTATAATGTGCTCTACCCCTGGTGTAATGTGTATAATGTGCTCTACCTGGTGCAATGTGTATAATGTGCTCTACCTGGTGCAATGTGTATAATGTGCTCTACCTGGTGCAATGTGTATAATGTGCTCTACCTGGTGCAATGTGTATAATGTGCTCTACCCCTGGTGCAATGTGTATAATGTGTTCTACCTGGTGCAATGTGTATAATGTGCTCTACCTGGTGCAATGTGTATAATGTGCTCTACCTGGTTGTGTATAATGTGCTCTACCCCTGGTGCAATGTGTATAATGTGCTCTACCCCTGGTGCAATGTGTATAATGTGCTCTACCTGGAGCAATGTGTATAATGTGCTCTACCCCTGGTGCAATGTGTATAATGTGCTCTACCCCTGGTGCAATGTGTATAATGTGCTCTACCTGGTGCAATGTGTATAATGTGCTCTACCTGGTTGTGTATAATGTGCTCTACCCCTGGTGTAATGTGTATAATGTGCTGTACCCCTGGTGCAATGTGTATAATGTGCTCTACCTGGTGCAATGTGTATAATGTGCTCTACCTGGTGCAATGTGTATAATGTGCTCTACCTGGTGCAATGTGTATAATGTGCTCTACCTGGTTGTGTATAATGTGCTCTACCCCTGGTGCAATGTGTATAACGTGCTCTACCCCTGGTGCAATGTGTATAATGTGCTCTACCTGGTGCAATGTGTATAATGTGCTCTACCCCTGGTGCAATGTGTATAATGTGCTCTACCCCTGGTGCAATGTGTATAATGTGCTCTACCTGGTGCAATGTGTATAATGTGCTCTACCCCTGGTGCAATGTGTATAATGTGCTCTACCTGGTGCAATGTGTATAATGTGCTCTACCTGGTGCAATGTGTATAATGTGCTCTACCTGGTGCAATGTGTATAATGTGCTCTACCCCTGGTGCAATGTGTATAATGTGCTCTACCTGGTGCAATGTGTATAATGTGCTCTACCCCTGGTGCAATGTGTATAATGTGCTCTACCCCTGGCGCAATGTGTATAATGTGCTCTACCCCTGGTGCAATGTGTATAATGTGCTCTACCCCTGGCGCAATGTGTATAATGTGCTCTACCTGGTGCAATGTGTATAATGTGCTCTACCTGGTGCAATGTGTATAATGTGCTCTACCTGGTTGTGTATAATGTGCTCTACCCCTGGTGTAATGTGTATAATGTGTTCTACCTGGTGCAATGTGTATAATGTGCTCTACCCCTGGTGCAATGTGTATAATGGGCTCTACCTGGTGCAATGTGTATAATGGGCTCTACCCCTGGTGCAATGTGTATAATGTGCTCTACCCCTGGTGCAATGTGTATAATGTGCTCTACCTGGTGCAATGTGTATAATGTGCTCTACCCCTGGTGCAATGTGTATAATGTGCTCTACCCCTGGCGCAATGTGTATAATGTGCTCTACCCCTGGTGCAATGTGTATAATGTGCTCTACCCCTGGTGCAATGTGTATAATGTGCTCTACCTGGTGCAATGTGTATAATGTGCTCTACCTGGTGCAATGTGTATAATGTGCTCTACCTGGTTGTGTATAATGTGCTCTACCCCTGGTGTAATGTGTATAATGTGTTCTACCTGGTGCAATGTGTATAATGTGCTCTACCCCTGGTGCAATGTGTATAATGGGCTCTACCTGGTGCAATGTGTATAATGGGCTCTACCCCTGGTGTAATGTGTATAATGTGCTCTACCCCTGGTGCAATGTGTATAATGTGTTCTACCTGGTGCAATGTATATAATGTGCTCTACCTGGTGCAATGTGTATAATGTGCTCTACCTGGTTGTGTATAATGTGCTCTACCCCTGGTGCAATGTGTATAATGTGCTCTACCCCTGGTGCAATGTGTATAATGTGCTCTACCTGGTGCAATGTGTATAATGTGCTCTACCTGGTGCAATGTGTATAATGTGCTCTACCTGGTGCAATGTGTATAATGTGCTCTACCTGGTGCAATGTGTATAATGTGCTCTACCTGGTGCAATGTGTATAATGTGCTCTACCCCTGGTGCAATGTGTATAATGCGCTCTGTCTGGCGCAATGTGTATAAAGGGCTCAACCTGGCGCAATAGAAATTAATGTGCTCTGTCTGGTGCAATGTGAATAAGGGGCGCTACCTGGCGCAAAGTGTATAATGTGCTCTACCTGGCGCAGATAGACATTGCATTGTAGTGTTTCACAACCGTGAATGTTTTTGCTTCAAAGGAAGTGCTTTTACCATTTGATGGTGGCCTTCCGATGTTTGTGCAGGCCTAGCTCTACCTGGCGCAATGTGTACAAAGGGCTGTACCTGGTGCAATGTGTACAGTGGCTTTACCTGGTGCAATGTGTACAGTGTGCTTTACCTGGCGCAATGTGTACAATGAGCTGTACCTGCCGCAATGTGTACAATGGGCTGTACCTGGCGCAATATGTACAATGAGCTGTACCTGGCGCAATGTGTACAATGAGCTGTACCTGGCGCAATGTGTACAATGAGCTGTACCTGGCGCAATGTGTACAATGAGCTGTGCCTGGCGCAATGTGTACAATGAGCTGCACCTGGCGCAATGTGTACAATGAGCTGTACCTGCCGCAATGTGTACAATGGGCTGTACCTGCCGCAATGTGTACAATGAGCTCTGCCTGGCGCAATGTGTACAAAGGGCTGTACCTGGTGCAATGTGTACAGTGGCTTTACCTGGTGCAATGTGTACAGTGTGCTTTACCTGGCGCAATGTGTACAATGAGCTGTACCTGCCGCAATGTGTACAATGGGCTGTACCTGCCGCAATGTGTACAATGGGCTGTACCTGGCGCAATATGTACAATGAGCTGTACCTGGCGCAATGTGTACAATGAGCTGTACCTGGCGCAATGTGTACAATGAGCTGTACCTGGCGCAATGTGTACAATGAGCTGTGCCTGGCGCAATGTGTACAATGAGCTGCGCCTGGCGCAATGTGTACAATGAGCTGTACCTGCCGCAATGTGTACAATGGGCTGTACCTGCCGCAATGTGTACAATGGGCTGTACCTGACGCAATGTGTACAATGAGCTGTACCTGGCGCAATGTGTACAATGAGCTGTACCTGGCGCAATGTGTACAATGAGCTGTACCTGGCGCAATTTGTACAATGAGCTGTACCTGGCGCAATGTGTACAATGGGCTGTACCTGGCGCAATGTGTACAATGGGCTGTACCTGGCGCAATGTGTACAATGGGCTGTACCTGGCGCAATGTGTACAATGGGCTGTACCTGGCGCAATGTGTACAATGGGCTGTACCTGGCGCAATGTGTACAATGGGCTGTACCTGGCGCAATGGGTATAAGTGGCTGTACCTGGTATAATGTCTATAAGGGGCTTTATCTGGCACAATGTGTACAATGGGCTGTACCTGGTGTAATGTGTACAATGGGCTGTACCTGGTGTAATGTCTATAAGGGGCTGTACCTGGTGCAATGTGTATAAGGTGCTGTAGCTGGTGTAATGTCTATAAGGGGCTGTACCTGGTGTAATGTGTATAAGGTACTGTACCTGGTGTAATGTATATAAAGGGCTGTACCTGGTGCAATGTGTATAAGGGGCTGTACCTGGTGTAATGTGTATAAGGTGCTGTACCTGCTGTAATGTCTATAAAGGGCTGTACCTGGTGTATTGTGTAAGAGGCCCTACCTGTCATGTATAAGGGGTACTACTGTGTGGTGTAATGTGAATTGGTACTTATCTGTGCCCACTCCCCTTCCCCATCAAGCCACGCCCCTATATGTTTGAATCACACCTTCGGCACATACTGTCTACCATTTTTACGGGTAGGTTTCTAACACTTTTTTCTCTTGAAATTTGTAATTACAGAAACGTCATCCGACAGGAATAACACCGGATTCTGGACTGGGTTCATCGCTCTGTACCGGGCCAATGATTGCCTCTGGAGAGTAAATTCCAAGGATTATGTCAACAAGCACAAGAAGACCCAGGCCTTCCAGAAGCTCGTCTTGTACAGCAAAAGCCAACATCGTGACGCCGACATCCGCTGGGTCAAGAAGAAGATCCAGAATCTGCGGACGGTGTTCCTGAAGCAGCACAAGAAGCTGCTAGATTCCCAACGTCCGGGGGCCGGGGAAGTCATCAAGCCATCGCTGTGGTACTATGACCTCCTCCTCTTCATACTGGGCCAAGACCCCAAGAGGCAGTTGAAGTGCCCATCGAGGCCAGAGTTGCCCAAGAGACGTGAAGAGGTTCCAGTGGGCAGGAAAGTGCAAGAAATCATTTTGTATAATGCACCTGTTAAATGTTGTCTCAGACTTGAGCGGTTGCTATGGGCAACTATTACACTGGCAAACATTTCTTTTTCTATTTCACCATAGACTTGAATTTTTTTTTTTCAAAAACATTGACTTAGACTTTTTTTTATTTTTTATTCATTTACAGTTTGCCTCTTCGAGCGCTGTTCGGAACCTTTCTGTCAGCGAGCCCACAGAGCAGGAACGGATTGATGCGTAGATCCCACCACCCCAGCCGGCCGCCAAGAGACGAAGGCCGGAACCGGGACATTTTCTCAAGCACGCGGCGGAGGTCTTGCAGAAACCCCTGGACGATTGCATGATTTTCGGGATGAACGTCGCCAGAGAAATGCAGGAGATGAATCCCGTCCAGCGTCTACGTTTTAAGCGCATCGTCTACGACGCGATGGCCTGTGCGGTCAGCGGGCTGCTGCCCGAACGCCCTGTGTTACCGTCACATACAATACCGCTGCGCACTCCCCCAGCCACCAACAATTACCCGATCCATCCGCCGTATCCCCCAGCACCCATTTCTCCTCCACAGCCACCCACCTATCCTGCGTAGCGGACACCACCTCCCACCTTTGCCAGGACCTCTACGATTGGTGTGGTGGACCTACTTTCTCCAGGATGTCCAGCAGTTGGTCACATGACCACATGGACCTCATTTGCCCCTAGGTTCTTCTTCTTGTCCGTAGTGATATTGGCTTCATAGTTTTGGCCTGTACTGTCTGTGAGACATTGTTGGGGTGCCTGGATTACTTTGTTGTGTTTGGGTGATTCAGGGGCACTTGGCGACTTGGTATGGTCCATAATTTTTTTTTTTTTAACGTGATGTTTGGTTTTTGCACTGAGGTTAGGGACCATATTTGGGACATGCAAAAGGGGCATTGGTGGTATAGATGGAGAAAGTGGGGGAGGGGCAGTGCGGTTGTATAAGGGGGTCTTCTAGTGTAAATGTATGTTTTTCTTCTAGTGATCAATTGACTTATGCTTCCTGGATGGTTTTTTTCTTCACAGACAGACTCTGGAACGCCACACATGGGTTATCTACAGATGGTGACATCAGAGATGACATCACACACGTTTCTCTAGGAGAAGGCTCTATCACTCCAATGATAAATCCAGTACTGCTTCGTTCACATATGTCATCTGCTTATCATGAGGAATGTTCCACTGATGCATCTATAATATCTCTCAAATTAGATAGCTCATATACAAATGAGACATGTTTTACACATATCCCAAAGCCTATTACTCATCAGCCAACTAAGGCAGGTGATAAGCCATTTCAATGTTCTGAGTGTGGGAAATGTTTTACAAAGAAATCGAATCTGGTTACACATCAGAGACGTCACACAGGTATAAAGCCATTTTCATTCTCCGAGTGTGGGAAATCTTATACAGAGAAATCGGATCATGTTACACATCAGAGACGTCATACAGGTGAGAAACCGTTTGCCTGCTCTGTGTGTGGAAAATGTTTTACAATGAAATCTAGTCTTGTTACACATCAGAGAATTCACACAGGTGAGAAGCCATTTCCATGTTCTGAGTGTGGGAAATGTTTTACAAAGAAATCGGATCTGGTTACACATCAGAGACGTCACACAGGTATAAAGCCATTTCCATGCTCTGAGTGTGGGAAATGTTTTTTACTTAAATCACTACTAGTTTCACATCAGAGGAGTCACACAGGTATAAAGCCATTTTCATGCTCCGAGTGTGGAAAATGTTTTACAATGAAATCTACTCTTGTTACACATCAGAGAATTCACACAGGTGAGAAACCATTTCCATGTTCTGAGTGTGGGAAACGTTTTACAGGAAAATCAAATGTTTTAAGACATATGAAAACTCACACAGGTGAGAAACCATTTGCCTGCTCTGATTGTGGAAAATGTTTTGCAAATAAATCATATCTTATTGGACATCAGCAATATCATACAGGTGATAAACAATTCCCGTGCTCTGAGTGTGGGAAATGTTTTTTACTGAAATCAAAACTAGTTTCACATCAGAGGAGTCACACAGGTGAAAAGCCATTTCCATGCTCTGAGTGTGGGAAATGTTTTCCCATTAAATCAAGGCTTGTTCAACATCTGAGAACGCACACAGGTGAGAAACCATTTGCATGCTCAGAGTGTGGGAAATGTTTTCCCATTAAATCAAGGCTTGTTCAACATCTGAGAACGCACACAGGTGAAAAGCCATTTTCATGCTCCGAGTGTGGGAATTTTTTTGCACACAAATCAGAGCTTGTTACACACCAGAGAACTCACACAGGTGAAAAGCCATTTCCGTGTTCTGAGTGTGGGAAATGTTTTCAAATAAAATCAAGACTTTTTAGACATCAGAAATGTCACACAGGTGAAAAGCCATTTCTGTGTTCTGAGTGTGGGAAATGTTTTCAAATGAAATCAAGACTTTTTAGACATCAGAGGAGTCACAGAGGTGAAAAGCCATTTTCATGCTCCGAGTGTGGGAAATGTTTTACACACAAATCAAATCTTGTTACACACCAGAGAAATCACACAGGTGAAAAGCCATTTTCATGCTCCGAGTGTGGGAAATGTTTTGCACACAAATCAGATCTTGTTACACACCAGAGAACTCACACAGGTGAAAAGCCATTTCCGTGTTCTGAGTGTGGGAAATGTTTTACAGCAAAATCAAGTCTTGTAAGCCATAAGAGAACTCACACAGCTGAGAAGCCATTTCCATGCTCTGAGTGTGGGAAATGTTTTACAGTGAAATCAAGTCTTCTCAGACATCAAAGAAGTCACAAAAGGTGAAAAGCCATTTCCGTGCTCTGAGTATGGGAAATGAGAAATCAGATCTTGTAAGACATAAAATGACTCAACGCAGGTGATAAATAATGTCAGTACAGGAAGTGTGTGATAGAGGGAATACCTTGATGCACATGAGACATCGCACAGTTGGGTGGCCATTTCTGTGTTCTGGATGTGCAAAGTCATCTCAATAAATATAAAACTCATTGTGTAATAGAACAAGTTCAGTGGACTGACTGGTAGAGATATAAAGAAATAAGAGAATAAACCTTTTTATCACCATTTTATGGACCTGGCTTATGTGTAATTTGTATCTGCAGTGGGATTGGATCAGATCTCTATTACACATCCGTGTCACTCTGCACCGTAAGAGAAATATCGCACTGGTATATAACATCCTGTGGCATAGAGGGGGAGGAGCTAGTCACACTGATAAGTGCCAGTTACAGCTAACACCCGTCTATACCCGACTGTCCTGACTCCTCCAGTGTCCCCTAGGGGATGAAGTAGACTTGGCAATGGTCCATACAGGAAAAAGCATATCTTGGGTAATTTTATTTCTCTTTCCTCCACTAGGTGACACTGGAGAGTTACAGTGGGGAATAGAAAGGCGACCACAGGGAGCTTGGGCACTACAGAATAATTAACAGTGACTAACTCCTCCCCTTCTACTTCCTCTCCTAGGCAGTCTTAGAATGTGCCCTGCGGGAGCTGGGTGCATTTTTAGCTCACTCTGGGCTTTTTATATATATATTTTTTTTCTCTGGATTTTTTACGAACAACACAGGCAGATAGTCCCTGTCCTATCTGCCTGCGACGAGGGCGCTGTTGAGGGTCTGGTCGCAGCTGCTTGCAGCTCGCCTCCAGAACCCGGCTGCCAGAACCACCGTTCTGGGGTCCCCGTCGCCGCTGCATGCAGCGCGCCTCGCGGACCAGAAGCCACGCCGCGTCCAACAGCATCTGGACAGGGGTAAGTATACCCCCGGGTCCCTGGTAGCAGGGATCCGGGTGGGATCACATAGAAAGCGCGGCTAAGTACCTTCAGGTACGGCGCGATAGGGGGCGGAGCTTAGCGCGACGCGCTACGGTGATGTCGGCTTCCGTCTCCTCCCTCCTCACGCTGCAGAGCACGAGGCACTCTCCGGACAGCGCTGGAGATCACGGACGAAGCAGCGGCGGCGGTCTCCCTCCCGGGCGCCAGACAGCCCTAAAACTGTGAGTTGCAGTGGGCGTTAGAGAGGACAGGTGATTTGGGCTGCCAAACTCCCTGATAGCCAGGCACTTGCTTAAATAAAGCGGAGCGCTATTGCTGGCTTGTGACACTCTGTCCCCTATACTCCTCTCCTGTCCAGCATTTCCTGCTTTCCCTGGGTGATTGCTGGGTGTTTGAATATGGCTGGGGGTACCTCCAAAAAGGTGGCCTGTAAGAAATGTGGGGCTAAGTTTACCCCTCAGACTGAGGGCTCACTTATATGTGACCCCTGTACAGCAGGTCCCATGATGCCACCCCCTCCCTCACAAGAGGTGCCTATATGGGCGTCACAGTTGTCTACTGTGATTTCACAATTGGCCTCTGAGCTATCTGCCTCCAGGCAGGACAGAGACGCAGCCAGAAATCAGCAGGCTGATTTGGCTGCTGCAGTGGAGGGTTTAACTAGGTCTTTGAACCCAGATCCTTCTGCACAGCCTCCTCCTCCCATTTTGTCTCCTGCAAGCAGGATATTTCCTCAGTCTGTCCTATTGGACGACACTGATGATGATATGCCGGATTTGGAGGAGGGTGATGTTGGGGAGCCTGAGGCTCCATTGCTACCAAAAGAGCCAGAGGTTACCTCCTCAGGGTCTGGAGGATTTAATCCAGGCTGTCCGCTTAACGCTTAATGTTACAGAGGAGCAGAGGCCTTCTGAGCGTCCTTCTGTGTTTGCTAAGAAGCAAAGACAGTCGGCAGTTTTCCCAATCTCTGAGGAATTGGACGACCATGTAAAAAAGCCTGGTTACATCCAGCCAAAAAATTTCAGGTCTCCCAGAGATTTTTTACCTCTTACCCTTTTCCTGCAGATAGCAGAAAGTCCTGTGAGACGCCCCCTCCGGTTGACCCATCAGTATCCCGTCTGTCCAAAAAGACAGTACTACCTATACCGGGAGCTTCCACACTCAAGGATGTCTCGGATAGGCGCTTGGACAGCACCCTTAAAAACATCTACACCTCAGCGGGCCTCCTTCAGCGTCCTGCGCAGGTGGGATGTTGGGTCAATAGGGCTATGGAGGTTTGGGCCGGTCAGGTGTCCTCTAATCTGGGAAATGACCCCTCCTCAGGTGACTTGGTTTTGTTGCTAGAACACATACGGGAGGCAGCAGGCTACCTAGTGGAGGCATCATCAGATGTCTGTCTGCTGGCAGCTCGTATTTCGGCCTTGTCGGTTTCGGCTCATCGCACCCTCTGGTTGCGTCAGTGGAACGTGGACGCCGATTCCAAGAAGGCGGTGGAGGCATTGCCGTTTTCCGGGGATGCGCTCTTTGGTCCAGAACAGGACAAGATGATCTCACAGGCTACGGGAGGTAAGTCCAAATTTCTTCCCTCAGCAGCCCCTCCTGCTCGTCGGACCTTTCCCACATCGGGAAACCAGTCCTTTCGATCCTTCCGCCCCACACCTAAGTTTAGGGGCAGATCAAGGGGGGGGGGGGGCAGTCAGTTCTCGGGGATTCCGAGGCAGAGGTTCAGCCGGCACCCCCATCCTGGACGCCAAGGCTACCTCCAAGCCCTCTGCATGACTCTCCCAGCCCCGTCGCGGAGCACAGGGTGGGAGGCCACCTGTTGTTTTATCATCAGGTTTGGTCCCTTTCCTGTCAAGACGCCTGGGTGAAGGACCTTATTGCAGTAGGGTACAAGATAGATTTCTTGTTACCCCCTCCTCCTCGTTTTTTTCCAACAGGTTTGCCAGCTTCTCCAGAGAAAAGCAGGGCACTGCAGAGGGCCATCCAGAAACTCAGGGACATGGGGGTAGTTATCCCTGTCCCAGAGTTGGAGAGAAGGAAGGGATTCTACTCCAGCCTGTTTCTGGTTCCCAAGCCAGACGGCTCCGTGAGGCCTATCTTGAATTTAAAACACCTCAATCCATTTCTGCGCTTCACACGGTTCAAGATGGAGTCTCTGCAGTCTGTGATTGCAGGTCTGGAGCCCGGGGAGTTTCTTGTATCCATCGACATAAAAGATGCATACCTGCACGTCCCCATCTGGCCTCCTCATCAGGCCTTCCTCCGGTTTGCCATTCAGAATTGTCACCTGCAATTCAGAGCCCTTCCCTTCGGCCTCTCATCTGCGCCCAGGGTATTTACCAAAGTCATGGCGGTCATGATGGAAATACTCAGGGCTCAAGGGGTTACCATTGTCCCTTACTTGGACGACCTTTTGTTGAAGGCTCCGTCCAGGGAAGTCCTGCTGAACAACATCCAGCAGACGCGACAGACACTGGAATCCCACGGATGGATGCTCAATATCCAGAAGTCACAGCTGACTCCCTCGCAGAGGATTCTGTTCCTGGGGATGATCCTGGACACGGTCCACAGACGGGTCTTCCTCCCTGTGGACAAGATCCTTTCTCTACAGGAGTCGGTACGCCTGGTGCTGCAGCATCAGAGGGTTTCAGTCCTGCTTTGCACAAGGCTGTTGGGAAAGATGGTGGCCACGTTCGAGGCGGTGCAGTACGGGCATTTTCGATCTCGGCCCTTCCATCTGTGTCCTCTTCAACAGTGGTCAGGGTCGCATCTTTTTCTTCATCAGCGAATTAGCCTTTCCCATCAGGCTCGAGCTTCTCTAGCGTGGTGGCTCGACTCCAACAACCTGCAGGAAGGACGGCGGTTTGCCATTCACAACTGGACGCTCCTCACCACAGACGCAAGCCTAAGGGGTTAAGGAGCGGTCACGTTGGGTCTCCACTTCCAGGGCCTTTGGACGCCGGAGGAAGCGCAGTTGTCCATCAATGTGTTGGAACTCAGTGGTGTACTATGCTCTTCTTCAAGCGGAAGTCATTCTCAAGAACAGGGACATCAGGGTGCAATCCGACAATGCCACAGCTGTGGCCTACATAAACAAGCAGGGAGGTACTCGCAGCGATAAGAGAGGTGAAGAGGATTCTGCTTTGGGTGCAGGAGCACGCGGGGGCCGTGTCTGCAATTTTCATTCCAGGCGTGGAAAATTGGGAGGCAGACTACCTCAGCCGACGAGACGTCCATCACGAAGAGTGGTGCCTGCACCCCCAGGTCTTCCAGACCTTGATTCGTCGGTGGGGATGTCCTCAGATAGACATGATGGCCTCCAGGCACAACCATCAGTTGCCTCGGTACTGCGCACGGACAAGAGACCCTCAGGCGGTGGCTGTAGACGCGCTCACCGCTCCTTGGACGGATCAGTACCTTTACTTCTTCCCTCCGTTGCCTCTCATTCCTCGGGTTCTACAGAGAATCCGCAGGGAATCGGTAACAGTGCTGTTCATAGCTCCGGACTGGCCTCGCCGGTCGTGGTACACGGTTCTCACAGACCTGTTGGTAGACGAGCCGTGGCCTCTTCCACTCTTCGAAGACCTGCTCACACAGGGTCCGTTCGCCTGTCCGAACTTACAACATCTTCATTTGACGGCATGGCTGTTGAGAGGTCCATTCTAAGAAAAGCAGGGATCCCTCAGGCAGTGATCCCTACCATGATCAGGGCCAGGAAGCAAGTTACCTCGGTGCATTACTATCGCATATGGAGGGCCTATGTGGCCTGGTGTGAGACCAGAAGGGTTTCGCCTGTAAATTTCAAACTGGCCCGGTTGCTTCTGTTTTTACAAAAGGGTCTTTCCTCAGGACTCCGGCTGGGGTCCTTGAAGGTGCAAGTGTCCGCTCTATCAGTTTTTTTCCAAAGGAAACTGGCGCTCCTTCCTCAAGTTCAGACATTTTTCCAAGGGGTGTTGCGGCTGCAACCACCTTTCAAGCCCCCCACGGCTCCGTGGGACTTGGACTTGGTCTTGACTTTTCTCCAGTCCTCCCTGTTTGAACCCATGGAGGACGTGGAGTTAAAGTATGTAACTTGGAAGACCGTCTTGCTTCTGGCGTTGGCCTCGGCCAGAAGGGTGTCGGAGCTCAGTGCTCTCTCTTGTAAGCCACCCTTCTTGCGTTTTCATGAGGATAGAGCGGAGCTCCGCACTTCCAGTGTTTTTCTCCCAAAAGTGGTCTCGGCCTTCCACATTAACCAACCTATTGTGGTACCGGCCTTTAGGGAGGAGTCAGAGGACGCCAGAACGCTGGACGTGGTCCGGGCATTGCGCATATATGTATCCAGGACAGAGTCCATGCGTAAGTCAGATGC
Source organism: Crinia signifera (assembly GCF_055691185.1). NCBI lineage: Eukaryota > Metazoa > Chordata > Amphibia > Anura > Myobatrachidae > Crinia > Crinia signifera. The sequence goes on along the minus strand of NC_139222.1, from coordinate 5,042,744 downwards.
TCTTTTTGTCCTCTATGACTCCCTGCGTCCTGGCTGGCCCGCCTCCAAGCAGGCCTTGGCCAGGTGGATTAGGCTGACAATCCGTCAGGCTTATGTGGCTTCCTCTAGGGTGCCACCGTCTTCTATTTCCGCTCATTCTACGCGTTCGGTGGGTACCTCCTGGGCGGCTGCCTGTGGAGTGTCCATTCAAGAGTTATGTAGAGCGGCTACTTGGTCTGGCCGCAGGACCTTTGTCCGTTTTTACAAGTTTGACACTTTTGCGGCAGCTGCTTCGCAGTTTGTCCGTTCTGTGTTAAGGGGCTCTCAGCGTCATCCCACCCGTGTTGGGAGCTCTGGGACGTCCCCACTGTAACTCTCCAGTGTCACCTAGTGGAGGAAAGAGAAAAGGGGATTTTGTACTTACTGTTAAATCCTTTTCTCAGACTCCATAGGTGACACTGGACGCCCACCCGACGCTGTCTATCTTTTTTTTTTTCTTGCTGTTTCAGGTTTGATCAGTTACCAATCAGTTACCATATGTCTCATGAGACATTGATACTTCGCTTTAATTATGGGTTTGTTTCATTCTGTTATGAATGTTGTTTTTCAACCTATGTTTCACTCTATGTGAGTGTGTGTGTGACTTGTTATGTTTAACCTCCTCTTGGAAGTGTGTTTTTTCTTTCTTCCAGCTCCCTCTGGGCACATACCTAGACTGCCTAGGAGAGGAAGTAGAAGGGGAGGAGTTAGTCACTGTTAATTATTCTGTAGCGCCCAAGCTCCCTGTGGTCGCCCTTCTATTCCCCACTGTAACTCTCCAGTGTCACCTATGGAGTCTGAGAAAAGGATTTAACAGTAAGTACAAAATCCCCTTTTTTCCCTTTTACATACTGCTCCATCCAAGTGAGCGCTGATTGGGAACGGTAGAGTGCGCCCAAGTACAGCCGTAGCGCTATATGGTTCCTATAATTAGTCCTGTATTCTGTATAATGTCCGTTCTGTGATCCCACGGTGCAAACAGAGACCTTTCCTACTATGTGGTGTGACAAGGAATCGCATAGACTGGACAGCAGTAACGGCTTGTCCTGTATCTGTAGCAGGTAGACCGCATACCAGGTAACAGCGCGGCAATTCCTCAGTTACAGTGTAGCAGGTTTTCCGCGGTAAGGGTACACGCCAGAGAACACATAACGTAATCTTCTCCTATCACCCAGCCTCTTCTAGGCATTGGGAACAATGGACACACATATAAGAGGAAGTAACAGGTGCAGTTAATCAGCAGACACAATACATCTTTAAAAACCCGGACTGGATCTCCCTAGCCCGGCTGCTGCTGTTATAAATCCTGGACTGGGTCTTCCACATTATCTTCATGCAGAAGGAAGCTGTCCCTGCCAATGGTTTTTGGGGGCTGGAAGCTGATGGCTCTGACTTGCAATATTCAGCCAATAGAGAGAGAGATGACTATTTAGGGGGTGATTTAGGTGCTTTGTCCAAAGATCCAACCCAGGTGGTGACTCAATGCAAATAATCGGAATCCCGTCCAAGTGGACCATTGTAACTTTACCGCCCCCCTTGTCTATGGGTAACATCACACAACACATGTGCAGTGATCTACCGCCCCCCTTGTCTATGGGTAACATCACACAACACATGTGCAGTGATCTGCACTAAGTGCCACCACCTGTAATGGTAGCAGGGTGGTGTAACCACCACGACAGCCCTGCACGGTCATTCCAACAGAAAAGCCTGTCCCAATAACTTCCTTTCTTCTTGGGGGTTCATGGTCCCCACCGGGTTGACATCGGGGTTGTAGGTGGATCCAGAGGACCGTGGCACAAATCAGTGAAGCTTTTAAGACATCCCAGGATAAACGGCTCCTCCCCCTATAACCCCGCCTCCAGGCTCAGCTCCTCAGCTTTTTGTTGGTGTCCGCAGGAGGCTGCAGCACCTCACTATCGGCAGGGACAGGCCTCAGGACAATCCCACAGAAGCTTTTCTATTTTTTGACTGAAACTTTAGTTTGACTGCAGCGATAACATTGCCGGGCTGGCTGCGCTGTCAGTCATACTGACTGCAGCGATAACAATGCCGGGCTGGCTGCGCTGTCGGTCATACTGACTGCAGCGATAACATTGCCGGGCTGGCTGCACTGTCGGTCATACTGACTGCAGCGATAACATTGCCGGGCTGGCTGCGCTGTCGGTCATACTGACTGCAGCGATAACATTGCCGGGCTGGCTGCGCTGTCGGTCATACTGACTGCAGCGATAACATTGCCGGGCTGGCTGCGCTGTCAGTCATACTGACGATCATACTGACTGCAGCGATAACATTGCCGGGCTGGCTGCACTGTCGGTCATACTGACGATCATACTGACTGCAGCGATAACATTGCTGGGCTGGCTGCGCTGTCAGTCATACTGACGATCATACTGACTGCAGCGATAACATTGCCGGGCTGGCTGCGCTGTCGGTCATACTGACTGCAGCGATAACATTGCCGGGCTGGCTGCGCTGTCGGTCATACTGACGATCATACTGACTGCAGCGATAACATTGCCGGGCTGGCTGCGCTGTCGGTCATACTGACTGCAGCGATAACATTGCTGGGCTGGCTGCGCTGTCAGTCATACTGACGATCATACTGACTGCAGCGATAACATTGCTAGGCTGGCTGCGCTGTCGGTCATACTGACTGCAGCGATAACATTGCCGGGCTGGCTGCACTGTCGGTCATACTGACGATCATACTGACTGCAGCGATAACATTGCCGGGCTGGCTGCGCTGTCAGTCATACTGACGATCATACTGACTGCAGCGATAACATTGCCGGGCTGGCTGCACTGTCGGTCATACTGACGGTCATACTGACTGCAGCGATAACATTGCCGGGCTGGCTGCGCTGTCGGTCATACTGACGGTCATACTGACTGCAGCGATAACATTGCCAGGCTGGCTGCGCTGTCGGTCATACTGACGGTCATACTGACTGCAGCAATAACATTGCCGGGCTGGCTGTGCTGTCGGTCATACTGACTGCAGCGATAACATTGCCGGGCTGGCTGCGCTGTCGGTCATACTGACTGCAGCGATAACATTGCTGGGCTGGCTGCGCTGTCGGTCATACTGACGGTCATACTGACTGCAGCGATAACATTGCCGGGCTGGCTGCGCTGTCGGTCATACTGACTGCAGTGATAACATTGCTGGGCTGGCTGCGCTGTCAGTCATACTGACGATCATACTGACTGCAGCGATAACATTGCCGGGCTGGCTGCGCTGTCGGTCATACTGACGGTCATACTGACTGCAGCGATAACATTGCCGGGCTGGCTGCGCTGTCGGTCATACTGACTGCAGCGATAACATTGCCGGGCTGGCTGCACTGTCAGTCATACTGCTCATACTGACTGCAGCGATAACATTGCCGGGCTGGCTGTGCTGTCGGTCATACTGACTGCAGCGATAACATTGCCGGGCTGGCTGCGCTGTCGGTCATACTGACGATCATACTGACTGCAGCGATAACATTGCCGGGCTGGCTGCACTGTCGGTCATACTGACTGCAGCGATAACATTGCCGGGCTGGCTGCGCTGTCGGTCATACTGACTGCAGCGATAACATTGCTGGGCTGGCTGCGCTGTCGGTCATACTGACTGCAGCGATAACATTGCCGGGCTGGCTGCACTGTCGGTCATACTGACTGCAGCGATAACATTGCCGGGCTGGCTGCGCTGTCAGTCATACTGACTGCAGCGATAACATTGCCGGGCTGGCTGCGCTGTCGGTCATACTGACGATCATACTGACTGCAGCGATAACATTGCCGGGCTGGCTGCGCTGTCGGTCATACTGACTGCAGCGATAACATTGCCGGGCTGGCTGCACTGTCAGTCATACTGACTGCAGCGATAACATTGCCGGGCTGGCTGCGCTGTCGGTCATACTGACGATCATACTGACTGCAGCGATAACATTGCCGGGCTGGCTGCACTGTCGGTCATACTGACTGCAGCGATAACATTGCCGGGCTGGCTGCGCTGTCGGTCATACTGACTGCAGCGATAACATTGCTGGGCTGGCTGCGCTGTCGGTCATACTGACTGCAGCGATAACATTGCCGGGCTGGCTGCACTGTCGGTCATACTGACTGCAGTGATAACATTGCCGGGCTGGCTGCGCTGTCAGTCATACTGACTGCAGCGATAACATTGCCGGGCTGGCTGCGCTGTCGGTCATACTGACGATCATACTGACTGCAGCGATAACATTGCCGGGCTGGCTGCGCTGTCGGTCATACTGACTGCAGCGATAACATTGCCGGGCTGGCTGCGCTGTCGGTCATACTGACGGTCATACTGACTGCAGCGATAACATTGCCGGGCTGGCTGCACTGTCGGTCATACTGACGGTCATACTGACTGCAGCGATAACATTGCTGGGCTGGCTGCGCTGTCGGTCATACTGACGGTCATACTGACTGCAGCGATAACATTGCCGGGCTGGCTGCGCTGTCGTCATACTGACTGCAGTGATAACATTGCTGGGCTGGCTGCGCTGTCGGTCATACTGACGATCATACTGACTGCAGCGATAACATTGCCGGGCTGGCTGCGCTGTCGGTCATACTGACGGTCATACTGACTGCAGCGATAACATTGCCGGGCTGGCTGCGCTGTCGGTCATACTGACGGTCATACTGACTGCAGCGATAACATTGCCGGGCTGGCTGCACTGTCAGTCATACTGCTCATACTGACTGCAGCGATAACATTGCCGGGCTGGCTGTGCTGTCGGTCATACTGACTGCAGCGATAACATTGCCGGGCTGGCTGCGCTGTCGGTCATACTGACGATCATACTGACTGCAGCGATAACATTGCCGGGCTGGCTGCACTGTCGGTCATACTGACTGCAGCGATAACATTGCCGGGCTGGCTGCGCTGTCGGTCATACTGACTGCAGCGATAACATTGCTGGGCTGGCTGCGCTGTCGGTCATACTGACTGCAGCGATAACATTGCCGGGCTGGCTGCACTGTCGGTCATACTGACTGCAGCGATAACATTGCCGGGCTGGCTGCGCTGTCAGTCATACTGACTGCAGCGATAACATTGCCGGGCTGGCTGCGCTGTCGGTCATACTGACTGCAGCGATAACATTGCCGGGCTGGCTGCGCTGTCGGTCATACTGACTGCAGCGATAACATTGCCGGGCTGGCTGCGCTGTCAGTCATACTGACTGCAGCGATAACATTGCTGGGCTGGCTGCGCTGTCAGTCATACTGACTGCAGCGATAACATTGCCGGGCTGGCTGCACTGTCAGTCATACTGACTGCAGCGATAACATTGCCGGGCTGGCTGCGCTGTTGGTCATACTGTCGGTCATACTGACTGCAGCGATAACATTGCCGGGCTGGCTGCGCTGTTGGTCATACTGTCGGTCATACTGACTGCAGCGATAACATTGCTGGGCTGGCTGCGCTGTCAGTCATACTGACAGCAGCGATAACATTGCCGGGCTGGCTGCGCTGTCGGTCATACTGACTGCAGCGATAACATTGCCGGGCTGGCTGCACTGTCAGTCATACTGACTGCAGCGATAACATTGCCGGGCTGGCTGCGCTGTTGGTCATACTGACTGCAGCGATAACATTGCCGGGCTGGCTGCGCTGTCGGTCATACTGACTGCAGCGATAACATTGCCGGGCTGGCTGCGCTGTCGGTCATACTGACGGTCATACTGACTGCAGCGATAACATTGCCGGGCTGGCTGCGCTGTCGGTCATACTGACGGTCATACTGACTGCAGCGATAACTATGCCGGGCTGGCTGCGCTGTCGGTCATACTGACGGTCATACTGACTGCAGCGATAACATTGCCGGGCTGGCTGCACTGTCGGTCATACTGACTGCAGCGATAACATTGCCGGGCTGGCTGCGCTGTTGGTCATACTGTCGGTCATACTGACTGCAGCGATAACATTGCCGGGCTGGCTGCGCTGTCGGTCATACTGACTGCAGCGATAACATTGCCGGGCTGGCTGCGCTGTCAGTCATACTGACTGCAGCGATAACATTGCCGGGCTGGCTGCGCTGTTGGTCATACTGTCGGTCATACTGACTGCAGCGATAACATTGCCGGGCTGGCTGCACTGTCGGTCATACTGACTGCAGCGATAACATTGCCGGGCTGGCTGCGCTGTCAGTCATACTGTCAGTCATACTGACTGCAGCGATAACATTGCCGGGCTGGCTGCGCTGTCGGTCATACTGACGATCATACTGACTGCAGCGATAACATTGCCGGGCTGGCTGCACTGTCGGTCATACTGACTGCAGCGATAACATTGCCGGGCTGGCTGCGCTGTCAGTCATACTGACTGCAGCGATAACATTGCCGGGCTGGCTGCGCTGTCAGTCATACTGTCGGTCATACTGACTGCAGCGATAACATTGCCGGGCTGGCTGCGCTGTCGGTCATACTGACTACAGTGATAACATTGCCGGGCTGGCTGCGCTGTCGGTCATACTGACTGCAGCGATAACATTGCCGGGCTGGCTGCGCTGTCGGTCATACTGACGGTCATACTGACTGCAGCGATAACATTGCCGGGCTGGCTGCGCTGTCGGTCATACTGACGGTCATACTGACTGCAGCGATAACATTGCCGGGCTGGCTGCACTGTCAGTCATACTGCTCATACTGACTGCAGCGATAACATTGCCGGGCTGGCTGTGCTGTCGGTCATACTGACTGCAGCGATAACATTGCCGGGCTGGCTGCGCTGTCGGTCATACTGACGATCATACTGACTGCAGCGATAACATTGCCGGGCTGGCTGCACTGTCGGTCATACTGACTGCAGCGATAACATTGCCGGGCTGGCTGCGCTGTCGGTCATACTGACTGCAGCGATAACATTGCTGGGCTGGCTGCGCTGTCGGTCATACTGACTGCAGCGATAACATTGCCGGGCTGGCTGCACTGTCGGTCATACTGACTGCAGCGATAACATTGCCGGGCTGGCTGCGCTGTCAGTCATACTGACTGCAGCGATAACATTGCCGGGCTGGCTGCGCTGTCGGTCATACTGACTGCAGCGATAACATTGCCGGGCTGGCTGCGCTGTCGGTCATACTGACTGCAGCGATAACATTGCCGGGCTGGCTGCGCTGTCAGTCATACTGACTGCAGCGATAACATTGCTGGGCTGGCTGCGCTGTCAGTCATACTGACTGCAGCGATAACATTGCCGGGCTGGCTGCACTGTCAGTCATACTGACTGCAGCGATAACATTGCCGGGCTGGCTGCGCTGTTGGTCATACTGTCGGTCATACTGACTGCAGCGATAACATTGCCGGGCTGGCTGCGCTGTTGGTCATACTGTCGGTCATACTGACTGCAGCGATAACATTGCTGGGCTGGCTGCGCTGTCAGTCATACTGACTGCAGCGATAACATTGCCGGGCTGGCTGCACTGTCGGTCATACTGACTGCAGCGATAACATTGCCGGGCTGGCTGCGCTGTCGGTCATACTGACTGCAGCGATAACATTGCCGGGCTGGCTGCACTGTCAGTCATACTGACTGCAGCGATAACATTGCCGGGCTGGCTGCGCTGTTGGTCATACTGACTGCAGCGATAACATTGCCGGGCTGGCTGCGCTGTTGGTCATACTGACTGCAGCGATAACATTGCCGGGCTGGCTGCGCTGTCGGTCATACTGACTGCAGCGATAACATTGCCGGGCTGGCTGCGCTGTCGGTCATACTGACGGTCATACTGACTGCAGCGATAACTATGCCGGGCTGGCTGCGCTGTCGGTCATACTGACGGTCATACTGACTGCAGCGATAACATTGCCGGGCTGGCTGCACTGTCGGTCATACTGACTGCAGCGATAACATTGCCGGGCTGGCTGCGCTGTTGGTCATACTGTCGGTCATACTGACTGCAGCGATAACATTGCCGGGCTGGCTGCGCTGTCGGTCATACTGACTGCAGCGATAACATTGCCGGGCTGGCTGCGCTGTCAGTCATACTGACTGCAGCGATAACATTGCCGGGCTGGCTGCGCTGTTGGTCATACTGTCGGTCATACTGACTGCAGCGATAACATTGCCGGGCTGGCTGCACTGTCGGTCATACTGACTGCAGCGATAACATTGCCGGGCTGGCTGCGCTGTCAGTCATACTGTCAGTCATACTGACTGCAGCGATAACATTGCCGGGCTGGCTGCGCTGTCGGTCATACTGACGATCATACTGACTGCAGCGATAACATTGCCGGCTGGCTGCACTGTCGGTCATACTGACTGCAGCGATAACATTGCCGGGCTGGCTGCGCTGTCGGTCATACTGACGATCATACTGACTGCAGCGATAACATTGCCGGGCTGGCTGCGCTGTCGGTCATACTGACGATCATACTGACTGCAGCGATAACATTGCCGGGCTGGCTGCACTGTCGGTCATACTGACTGCAGCGATAACATTGCCGGGCTGGCTGCGCTGTCAGTCATACTGACTGCAGCGATAACATTGCCGGGCTGGCTGCGCTGTCAGTCATACTGTCGGTCATACTGACTGCAGCGATAACATTGCCGGGCTGGCTGCGCTGTCGGTCATACTGACTACAGTGATAACATTGCCGGGCTGGCTGCGCTGTCGGTCATACTGACTGCAGCGATAACATTGCCGGGCTGGCTGCGCTGTCGGTCATACTGATTGCAGCGATAACATTGCCGGGCTGGCTGCGCTGTCAGTCATACTGACTGCAGCGATAACATTGCTGGGCTGGCTGCGCTGTCGGTCATACTGACTGCAGCGATAACATTGCCGGGCTGGCTGCGCTGTCAGTCATACTGTCGGTCATACTGACTGCAGCGATAACATTGCCGGGCTGGCTGCGCTGTCGGTCATACTGACTGCAGCGATAACATTGCTGGGCTGGCTGCGCTGTCGGTCATACTGACTGCAGCGATAACATTGCCGGGCTGGCTGCGCTGTCGGTCATACTGACTGCAGCGATAACATTGCCGGGCTGGCTGCGCTGTCGGTCATACTGATTGCAGCGATAACATTGCCGGGCTGGCTGCGCTGTCAGTCATACTGACTGCAGCGATAACATTGCTGGGCTGGCTGCGCTGTCGGTCATACTGACTGCAGCGATAACATTGCCGGGCTGGCTGCGCTGTCAGTCATACTGTCGGTCATACTGACTGCAGCGATAACATTGCCGGGCTGGCTGCGCTGTCAGTCATACTGACTGCAGCGATAACATTGCTGGGCTGGCTGCGCTGTCGGTCATACTGACTGCAGCGATAACATTGCCGGGCTGGCTGCGCTGTCGGTCATACTGACTGCAGCGATAACATTGCCGGGCTGGCTGCGCTGTCGGTCATACTGACTGCAGCGATAACATTGCCGGACTGGCTGCGCTGTCGGTCATACTGACTGCAGCGATAACATTGCCGGGCTGGCTGCGCTGTCGGTCATACTGACTGCAGCGATAACATTGCCGGGCTGGCTGCGCTGTCGGTCATACTGACTGCAGCGATAACATTGCCGGGCTGGCTGCGCTGTCAGTCATACTGTCGGTCATACTGACTGCAGCGATAACATTGCCGGGCTGGCTGCGCTGTCAGTCATACTGACTGCAGCGATAACATTGCCGGGCTGGCTGCGCTGTCGGTCATACTGACTGCAGCGATAACATTGCCGGGCTGGCTGCGCTGTCGGTCATACTGATTGCAGCGATAACATTGCTGGGCTGGCTGCGCTGTCGGTCATACTGACTGCAGCGATAACATTGCTGGGCTGGCTGCGCTGTCGGTCATACTGACTGCAGTGATAACATTGCCGGGCTGGCTGCGCTGTCGGTCATACTGACTGCAGCGATAACATTGCCGGGCTGGCTGCGCTGTCGGTCATACTGACTGCAGCGATAACATTGCCGGGCTGGCTGCGCTGTCGGTCATACTGATTGCAGCGATAACATTGCCGGGCTGGCTGCGCTGTCGGTCATACTGACTGCAGCGATAACATTGCCGGGCTGGCTGCGCTGTCGGTCATACTGATTGCAGCGATAACATTGCCGGGCTGGCTGCGCTGTCAGTCATACTGACTGCAGCGATAACATTGCCGGGCTGGCTGCGCTGTCAGTCATACTGACTGCAGCGATAACATTGCCGGGCTGGCTGCGCTGTCGGTCATACTGACTGCAGCGATAACATTGCCGGGCTGGCTGCGCTGTCGGTCATACTGACTGCAGCGATAACATTGCCGGGCTGGCTGCGCTGTCGGTCATACTGATTGCAGCGATAACATTGCCGGGCTGGCTGCGCTGTCAGTCATACTGACTGCAGCGATAACATTGCCGGGCTGGCTGCGCTGTCGGTCATACTGACTGCAGCGATAACATTGCCGGGCTGGCTGCGCTGTCGGTCATACTGATTGCAGCGATAACATTGCCGGGCTGGCTGCGCTGTCAGTCATACTGACTGCAGCGATAACATTGCTGGGCTGGCTGCGCTGTCGGTCATACTGACTGCAGCGATAACATTGCCGGGCTGGCTGCGCTGTCGGTCATACTGATTGCAGCGATAACATTGCCGGGCTGGCTGCGCTGTCAGTCATACTGACTGCAGCGATAACATTGCCGGGCTGGCTGCGCTGTCGGTCATACTGACTGCAGCGATAACATTGCCGGGCTGGCTGCGCTGTCGGTCATACTGACTGCAGCGATAACATTGCCGGGCTGGCTGCGCTGTCGGTCATACTGACTGCAGCGATAACATTGCCGGGCTGGCTGCGCTGTCGGTCATACTGACTGCAGCGATAACATTGCCGGGCTGGCTGCGCTGTCGGTCATACTGACTGCAGCGATAACATTGCCGGGCTGGCTGCGCTGTCGGTCATACTGACTGCAGCGATAACATTGCCGGGCTGGCTGCGCTGTCGGTCATACTGACTGCAGCGATAACATTGCCGGGCTGGCTGCGCTGTCGGTCATACTGATTGCAGCGATAACATTGCCGGGCTGGCTGCGCTGTCAGTCATACTGACTGCAGCGATAACATTGCCGGGCTGGCTGCGCTGTCGGTCATACTGACTGCAGCGATAACATTGCCGGGCTGGCTGCGCTGTCGGTCATACTGACTGCAGCGATAACATTGCCGGGCTGGCTGCGCTGTCGGTCATACTGATTGCAGCGATAACATTGCCGGGCTGGCTGCGCTGTCAGTCATACTGACTGCAGCGATAACATTGCCGGGCTGGCTGCGCTGTCAGTCATACTGTCGGTCATACTGACTGCAGCGATAACATTGCCGGTCTGGCTGCACTGTCGGTCATACTGACTGCAGTGATAACATTGCCGGGCTGGCTGCGCTGTCAGTCATACTGACTGCAGCGATAACATTGCCGGGCTGGCTGCGCTGTCGGTCATACTGACTGCAGCGATAACATTGCCGGGTTGGCTGCGCTGTCGGTCATACTGACTGCAGCGATAACATTGCCGGGCTGGCTGCGCTGTCGGTCATACTGACGGTCATACTGACTGCAGCGATAACATTGCCGGGCTGGCAGCGCTGTCGGTCATACTGACTGCAGCGATAACATTGCCCGGGCTGGCTGCGCTGTCGGTCATACTGCTCATACTGACTGCAGCGATAACATTGCCGGGCTGGTTGCGCTGTCGGTCATACTGACTGCAGCGATAACATTGCCGGGCTGGCTGCGCTGTCGGTCATACTGACTGCAGCGATAACATTGCCCGGGTGGCTGTACAGGACCCTCCCTGGGCAGCTTTCCCGCAGCTCCTGGGCACCTTAGTGGATCGCCTGCAGCCCCCTGTAATTACACCGGCTGTACAGGCCCCCCACCCACCACGGGTAGATACCTTATCAACCACGGTACAGACCCTGGCACAGACTACTGTAGCGATGCAGAGATGACTGACAGCTACAAACCAACCGGTTAGACATCAACTGCCTATTTCTTCTTCCCCATTACTCCCAGTGTTACACGAGGACACAACGGGAGATGAGGGTGACGAGGATGATGATGAAGATGCCACTTTACCAGGGTCAAGGGCACCAATTTCCAATTTTGGGATTAGACTGCGCATGTACAGTCTAATGCCAGGCAGCATCTGAGTTGATGCTCAGACGCTGCCGCGCTACTCCTGTCTAGGGCAGTGCGGCTCTGCGCAGCGTGCCGACGTCAGAGGTCACGCTGCGCGGGCCACACAACAGCCGCCGCCTCCTTCTGTGTGCGGTGTGCACCGCGCTGACCTCCTGCCGCCGCCTCCATGAGACCGCCCGTACACCACCCGACCCACCCAGGCTGCCTGCATATCTTCCCGATCCCTCGTACCATCGCCCGACGCCTCCCAGGCTCCATACTCGGCCTACCCGCCCAGGCTTCATCGCCCACCCGTCCGGCCATACCGCACCTGTAAGTAAATATGCGTGTGGACAGGGCGGATTTTTGTATTTGTATGTTTTTGTATTAGGGAAGCCGATCCCGGGATTGGGCATTTCTCTTTCAATGGTCCTGGTGACACAGCTTCACATTGGGATGTAGGAGGGTCAGTAGGAGCCAGGCACCTATCCTAAAGCTTTAGAGAGGGGTCGGCTCCTCCCACTGCATCCCAGACTCACCAGTTTGTTTTAGGTGCCCAGCGGAGTGGGTGCTATACTGAAGAGGCTGCTGCGCAGCTGAAGATTAGAGATAGATAGGTGTTTTTTTTTTCTTAATTTTACACTTATTAAGTAGGACGCGGTGCTGAGGATTGTGTTCGAATCCTCACACTGCCAGCGCAGCAGGGGCTGACAGAAGCGTGTCTTGTCAGCTCCCTGCGCACGGAGGAGACACTGGTCTCTCTCTGCGGCGCTGACAGCTTCTATTAAGAGGCTGCCTGGGCTCCGGAGCGTCCCTGACCCAGCTTCACACAGGTGAGGGTCATGGGGGATGGGCGCTCCATGATGGCGGCGGCCATTTTCCACGGAGCTTACAAGCTGAGCTCTTTATTGCAAAAAGACAGCAGCTTGTCACAGAGCCTGCGGTGATTCCAAGTGGTCCCCATTTGAAGGGGAGACACTGGGAAATAGGAGATCCAGCAGTGGGAGCGGCTACTGGGGGTAGTTTGGTGCCAAATCTCCACAGACCCCGCAGCAGCAGGGACAGTTGGTCTCTTCCCTCAGTCTGCTTGGCTCTGCTTTGGGAAATGCTGGCTGCGGAGCTGAAGCGCTGTATTCTGGCTGAGTGGTGGATTTCCTGGGCATCGCCACCCCCTACTTCTGGTGAAGACTACTGAAGCTTCAGACAGATAAGTGGCTGTGATATACATTGGCTCTGTATATAACGCCTGTCATTGTGCACTGTGTGAAATTTATTTACCATGTCAGAGCAACAGTCTGTAGCTTTGGGGGAGGGAGCCCCATTTGCATCGAGCGCGTGCAGTGTTTGTGCACTTCAAGTTACCCCTGAACCGATGGCCAAGGGGGGATTGTGCCCTGCTTGCACAGCTGTGAGACCCATGGGAAGTGTACCCCAGAGGGTAGAGCAGACAGAGCCTGCGTGGGCCAGTGCCCTAGGCAGGTCGGTGAATGCCTTAGTGCAGTTGTTGGACAGGCAGAGAGATGTTTGTGGTGTCTTCCCCTAGACCTATGTCATCCTCTAAGCAGTCCTCAGGCTCCTTGCCTCTTACTCAAACAGATCCTGGTTTGCTGCAGGTAATGCAGGATACTGCTAAGGGTATCAGCAGGTTTAATGCTCTGCTGGATAGATTTGACAATGATTCCGAGGGGACTCCTAGACCATCTTATTCGGTCCCTCTGCTGCCAGTTGATTCAGTGGAGGAAGGAGAATGCACGTCAGATATTCCCTGGGATCAGGGTGATGATAATGAGGATACCTCGACCCCTGGGTTGGAGGATTTGATTGCTGCGGTTAAGCAGGCCTTGAATTTGTTGGATGAAGACAAATCTCCTTTCAAAGGGGTGTTTAAGAGGCAACGTAGAGAAGCTGTTACCTTCCCGGCAGATGAAGGTTTACAGGATCTGTTAGAAGGGGCTTGGAAAACGCCCAATAAAAGGCTCCAGGTGCTTAAACGGTTTTTGAGTCTTTATCCTATGCCTGAGGTGCATACAGATCTCTGGGAGAAAGTGCCTGTTGTGGATGCTTGACTTTCAGAAGCTACAGTGCTCCCGGTCCAAGGGGGTGCGGCTTTTAAGGACCCCATGGACAAGAAGCTAGAAGGAAACCTTAAAGCTATAATTGAGGGGGTGGGATTTACTCTCAGGCCTCTTATAGCGTCTGCCTGGGTTTCTAAAGCCATGATTGTATGGGCAGGCAGCTTGTGTACAATGGTGCACGCAGATCCGGGTGTCTTGCTGCTAGCTGAAAAATTTAAGGTGGCAGCTGAATATGTCTTAGAGGCTGAGGAAGAAGCTCTTCGCTTTGGCTCATTTCATAAGAAACCGAGCACCAAAGGTGAGGAAAAGCCCTCGGCATGACTACTGCCTGGGGACCCCTCCATCTGCATGCAGAGTGGGGGGTCGGCTTTTAAGGTTTCGGGACGTTTGGGCCTTATTGGATCAGGATCCTTGGGTGTTCGACATTGTTTCTCAGGGTTACAAAATTCCTTTCAGGGGTCTTCCTCCGAGACGGTTCTTACCCACTCCACTCCTAAAGGAGTCCCGAACTCTTGGACTGCTCTTTTGGGGGCGGCTCAGTCGCTTCTAGAAAAAGGAGTGGTGGCCGCGGGAGGAATGGAAGAAAGGTTTTTTTTTTCCATTCTGTTTTTAGTGTCCAAGCCAGATGGAACCTTCAGACCCATCCTAAATCTGAAGTCTTTAAATCTCTACCTGTGAGTGGATCACTACAAAATGGAGTCTCTGCGGTCTGTGCTTCTCAGCCTAGACCAGGAAGAATTTTTGGCGTCCATGGACATCCAGGACGCATATTTACATATCCCAATTCACCCGGAGCATCAGGCTCTTCTGCGCTTTGCAATTGGGGACCGACATTACATCACAAGGGCTCCAAGGGTATTCACAAAAATTATGTCGGTCATGGTGGCTGTTCTCCGGTTGAGGGGTATCATTGTGATACCTTATTTGGACGATCTGCTGTTAAAAGCGGAATCAGCAGAGATTTTACAGAAGCATCTGGCAGAGGCCATTCAGTTTTTGCAGACTCACGGGTGGCTGTTAAATTTAGAGAAGTCACAACTGGTCCCGGTCCAGAGGATTCAATTCCTGGGGTCATTCTGAACACTCACTTGCATCGAGTGTTTCTACCAGACGTGAAAGCCAAGGACATTTCCCTCCTGGTAAGGTCGGTTCTGGAATTACCGGACCCGTCGGTCTGGGAATGTCTGAAGTTGCTGGGCAAAATGGTGGCGACTTTCGAGACTCTGCAGTACGCCAGATTCCATTCTCGGCCCTTTCAGTGGAACATCTTGGTCGGGGAACATGCAGACCATGAAGTCAGAAAGGGGGAAACTGACTTTGGAAACCAGGTCCTCTCTGAAGTGGTGGACAGATGTGCATTCCCTTCAGTGGGGTCGGTCTCTTCAGTCTTGGGACTGTCTGGTAGTGACTGCCGACGACAGTCTCAGGGGCTGGGGGGCAGAAGTCCTGGATCTGAGGCTTCCGGGCATGTGGACTGCAGTGGAGTCAGCGCTCCCGATAAATATCCTAGAGCTTCGTGCCGTATGGAAGGCCTCATCCCTGGCGGAAGACAGACTGAGGGGCCTCCCCATAAGGATTCAGTCGGACAATGCCATGGCTGTGGCATATCTGAATAATCAGGGCGGCACACGCAGCATGCTGGCTATGAGGGAGGTGTCGCGGATTCTTTTGTGGGCGGAGCAGAATGTTCCAGCCTTATCGGCAATATTCATACCAGGTGTGAGAAATGTGGAGGCCGACTTCTGGAGC
Source organism: Crinia signifera (assembly GCF_055691185.1). Lineage (NCBI taxonomy): Eukaryota > Metazoa > Chordata > Amphibia > Anura > Myobatrachidae > Crinia > Crinia signifera. The sequence goes on along the minus strand of NC_139222.1, from coordinate 5,026,804 downwards.
AGGAAAAAGCTGCCAGAAGGGGAATGGACATTGTATCTCGGTGGGTGCTCCCGGAGGTGAATTTAAGGATCCACAGGATCCTCGTTACAGGAGCCTACAGACAGGCGCATGGAACAAAGCCTTACGGCCATCTTTACGCTCACAAGAGCGATACAAAGACCCACAGTGGCTGCGTCCTGAGGAGCTTAATACAATTGTGGCCTCCCTATCAGCGGCTAGGACCGCGTGTCTTCCTGCACCTCTACCACAGAGACCGAAGGCTACTCCCTTCCGTCCCCAAGGTAAAGCGAGAGGTCAATTCTTCCCTCGCACCACAACTACATCTAAGCCAACCATGTTCCAATCCTCCCCTCACACCGGTTCCTCTGGTTCACTATCCTGTCTCGCCATTTTCAGTTTTAGGCTCTTCCATTGGGTCTGCCCACTGGCCCCCGGATTTTCAAATAAATCATGGCATTCACTCTCGCAGATGGTCAAGACTAGAGGGATAGGATCCTATGTAGGGCAGTAGGACCCAGCCCCAAGTTCTCCAGCACAGACTTCATATAGACCCCACTGACCCCGTCATACGCTTTTCCAGCGTCGGTGGACAGGAGAATGACTGGAGACATCACATTAGATGATTGATAATGAAGAATGTTAGAAGTGCTGTGTCTCGCTTCCCTACCTCGGACGAAGCCATCACCATGTAACAGCTGGGGGAGGAGAGCATTCACTCTATTCCCAATGAGTTTTGTATAGAGTTTGAGATGAACGTTGAGCAGGGATATGGGTCTGTAGCTGGAGCACCGGGAGGGGTCCGTACCGGTCTTATGGATCTCTGATATATGTGCTTCAGGTGTGTGGGGGGAGAAGTGGGAGTCGCTGGAAACCTCACTGAAAGCTTTAAGCAGCAGCAGCACAAAATCATTAAACATTTTAAAGAATCTGATCGTAAAACCGCCAGGGCTCTTCCCAGAGGGGGATGTCAATATGTCTAGCGCCAGTTCTTCCATGGTGAAAGGTAGGTCAACATTTTCTCTGTCTTTGGGCCTTATTCTAGTTCACTCTTTCTGACAAAATCCTTCTTAGATGGACAAAACCATGTGCACTGCAGGTGGGGCAGATGTAAAATGTGCATAGAGATTAGATTTGGGTGAGTTATTTTGTTTCTGTGCAGGGCAAATACTGGCTGCTTTATACTGTAAATATAGATCTCACTTTGTAGTAAAACCCCACCCAAATCTAATTGTCTCTGCACAAGTTACATCTGCCCCCCCCCCCTGCAGTGCACATGGTTTTGTCCATCTAAGAAGGATTTTGTCAGAAAGAGTGAACTAGAATAAGGCCCTTTATCGGAAAGGGTTGGTAAATAAATGTCTGACCGGTGGTTGTGAACATCTTGTGATGTGTGTGTGTGTGGTGTGTGTGTGTGTGTGTGGGGGGGGGGGGGGGGGGGGGGATGATAGGTGCTCCGAGGTTGAGTCAGACAGATTGTTTAGAGAGGAATAGTGTTTTTAAAAAGAGGAATAGTGTTTTTAAAAAGAGGAATAGTGTTTTTAAAAAGCAGAAGCTATCTTAGATGTCTCGGATACTGATGTTCTTTGGTTAGTTTTAATGGAATAGATAAAGGCCCCCATTTACCATTGATCGCATTTACAATGCGATCTGAGCGGAATATTACCGCCCAGGATCGCATTGTAAAATTACTGTATTACCGTCCAGGGGGCTGGGACAGGGCTCCAAAAAGAGCCCGTCCCTGCGATGCCGGAAGCCGGGGGTCAGCACATGCGCGGGTACGCGCTGACCCCCCCACGACCCCGCTGACCGCACTGCCGCTCGGGGTGCGATGTGTAGCCATAGGCTACAATGGGCTATCGCCATATCAGAATGGTGATAGCCCAGGAGTGCGATGCCGGGCTGCCCGATGTTGATACATCGGGCAGCTTTGCATCCCCCATAGAAACCTATGGGGGATGCGGCCGGCGGCGCTGCAGGGGGGGGATCGCAGCAGGGATCGGAGATTCCTGCTGCGGTCCCCTGTGATACATTAGGAGATACTTAATATTTGTGGTTAACCCCCGAAAACAGCAGAGATGGCCTGGGAGGCCGCTGCAGTAGCATACAGGATATGTAGTGCTGGAGGTTGGCGGGCACAAGCAGAGACACCGCTGGCTGGTTGAGGTCTCTCCGGGAGATCCTGAAGACACTTGTCAGGCTTTCTGGAGACCGGCGGTGGGGAGAGCCTTCCTACTCAAGGTCCCGGCTTGGCCGCAGCAGTAGGCCTCAACCCCCAGCGACCAGTATACTAGCCGCCTGGCTCCAAGACTGTTACCGCTGCACTGGTGGAGACGGGGCGGCTGCTTCTGCAAGGCTGGGGTGTCTGGAAGCAGGTGGCGGTGAGACAGAGGCTCCAAAGTTGCACGTCCGTCCAGTTTCCTGTCCAAGCTTTATTTATTATATTTCTTCGGTCCTCCAGCTGTTGTTGAACTACACATCCCAGCATGCCCTGCTACATTTTTACTATTTGCCTATGCTTAAACTGTTGCAGAGCATGCTGGGATGTGTAGTTCAACAACAGGTGAAGGGCCGAAGGTCCCCCATCCATCCCTGTCCTAAACGAACCGTTAGAGAGGTATTGAGGTCCTTCCTATGTCATATAAATTACATACAGTATGCAGCCAATGAGATAAATAACGTTTTTCACGTTACTTGTTAGAAATTGTTATATTTTATGTTGTACTCCATTAATATTCATTTCTTCCACTTTTTTCTCACCCTAATAATATTAGGAAATTACAGGCTGCCCCCCTGTATAATATTAGGACACCACAGGCTGCTCTCCCTGTATAATAATATTAGGACACCACAGGCTGCTTCCCCTCTATAATATTAGGACACTACAGGCTGCTCCCTCTGTATAATAATTCAAGTGAAGTATAGGCTGCTCCCCTATATAATAACAGGACACCACAGGCTGCTCCCCCGGTATAATAATAACAGGACACCACATGCTGCTCCCCCGGTATAATAATAACAGGACACCACAGGCTGCTTCCCCTGTATAATAATTCCAGGGAACTATAGGCTGCTCCTACTGTATAATAATAGCAGGACACCACAGCCTGCTCCTCCTGCTGAATATAATGACTTAGTTGTGTGACCTTCACTCTCTGACCCTCATTACCCGGATGCTAATAAAGAGTTTCCGGTCTTTGACACGCAAAAAATCCCGAAAGACGTGTGGACCGCAAATTCCGGAAGTCAGATGGACCGCACAGACCGGAAGTCAAATGGACCGCACAGACCGGAAGTGGGCTGTGTAACAGTTTCCGGGTGAGAGTTTGCGGTGACTGGCGCCGGTGAGTATGTACGTAGACAACGCCTGATATCTGCACATAGATATATACATATATATACCTCACATACCCCTGTACCGCTGCCCCCATCACCTCACATACCCCTGTACTGCTGCCCCCATCACCTCACATCCCCCTGTACTACTGCCCCCATCACCTCACATCCCCCTGTACTACTGCCCCCATCACCTCACATCCCCCTGTACTACTGCCCCCATCACCTCACATACCCCTGTACTGCTGCCCCCATCACCTCACATACCCCTGTACTGCTGCCCTCATCACCTCACATCCCCCTGTACTGCTGCCCCCATCACCTGTATACCCCTGTACTGCTGCCCCCATCACCTCACATCCCCCTGTACTGCTGCCCCCATCACCTCACATACCCCTGTACTGCTGCCCCCATCACCTCACATACCCCTGTACTGCTGCCCCCATCACCTCACATCCCCCTGTACTACTGCCCCCATCACCTCACATCCCCCTGTACTACTGCCCCCATCACCTCACATACCCCTGTACTACTGCCCCCATCACCTCACATACCCCTGTACCGCTGCCCCCATCACCTCACATCCCCCTGTACCACTGCCCCCATCACCTCACATCCCCCTGTACTACTGCCCCCATCACCTCACATACCCCTGTACTGCTGCCCCCATCACCTCACATACCCCTGTACCACTGCCCCATCACCTCACATACCCCTGTACTACTGCCCCCATCGCCTCACATCCCCCTGTACTGCGGCCCCCATCACCTCACATACCCCTGTACCACTTCCCCCATCTCCTCACATACCCCTGTACCGCTGCCCCCATCACCTCACATCCCCCTGTACCACTGCCCCCATCACCTCACATACCCCTGTACTACTGCCCCCATCACCTCACATCCCCCTGTACTACTGCCCCCATCACCTCACATACCCCTGTACCACTGCCCTCATCACCTCACATCCCCCTGTACCACTGCCCCCATCACCTCACATACCCCTGTACTACTGCCCTCATCACCTCACACCCCCCTGTACTGCTGCCCCCATCACCTCACATCCCCCTGTACTACTGCCCCCATCACCTCACATACCCCTGTACCGCTGCCCCCATCACCTCACATACCCCTGTACCGCTGCCCCCATCACCTCACATACCCCTGTACTACTGCCCCCATCACCTCACATACCCCTGTACCGCTGCCCCCATCACCTCACATACCCCTGTACTGCCCCCATCACCTCACATACCCCTGTACTACTGCCCCCATCACCTCACATCCCCCTGTACCACTGCCCCCATCACCTCACATACCCCTGTACTGCCCCCATCACCTCACATCCCCCTGTACTGCTGCCCCCATCACCTCACATACCCCTGTACCACTGCCCCATCACCTCACATACCCCTGTACTACTGCCCCCATCACCTCACATCCCCCTGTACTGCTGCCCCCATCACCTCACATACCCCTGTACTGCTGCCCTCATCACCTCACATCCCCCTGTACTGCTGCCCCCATCACCTGTATACCCCTGTACTGCTGCCCCCATCACCTCACATCCCCCTGTACTGCTGCCCCCATCACCTCACATACCCCTGTACTGCTGCCCCCATCACCTCACATACCCCTGTACTGCTGCCCCCATCACCTCACATCCCCCTGTACTACTGCCCCCATCACCTCACATCCCCCTGTACTACTGCCCCCATCACCTCACATACCCCTGTACTACTGCCCCCATCACCTCACATACCCCTGTACCGCTGCCCCCATCACCTCACATCCCCCTGTACCACTGCCCCCATCACCTCACATCCCCCTGTACTACTGCCCCCATCACCTCACATACCCCTGTACTGCTGCCCCCATCACCTCACATACCCCTGTACCACTGCCCCATCACCTCACATACCCCTGTACTACTGCCCCCATCGCCTCACATCCCCCTGTACTGCGGCCCCCATCACCTCACATACCCCTGTACCACTTCCCCCATCTCCTCACATACCCCTGTACCGCTGCCCCCATCACCTCACATCCCCCTGTACCACTGCCCCCATCACCTCACATACCCCTGTACTACTGCCCCCATCACCTCACATCCCCCTGTACTACTGCCCCCATCACCTCACATACCCCTGTACCACTGCCCTCATCACCTCACATCCCCCTGTACCACTGCCCCCATCACCTCACATACCCCTGTACTACTGCCCTCATCACCTCACACCCCCCTGTACTGCTGCCCCCATCACCTCACATCCCCCTGTACTACTGCCCCCATCACCTCACATACCCCTGTACCGCTGCCCCCATCACCTCACATACCCCTGTACCGCTGCCCCCATCACCTCACATACCCCTGTACTACTGCCCCCATCACCTCACATACCCCTGTACCGCTGCCCCCATCACCTCACATACCCCTGTACTGCCCCCATCACCTCACATACCCCTGTACTACTGCCCCCATCACCTCACATCCCCCTGTACCACTGCCCCCATCACCTCACATACCCCTGTACTGCCCCCATCACCTCACATCCCCCTGTACTGCTGCCCCCATCACCTCACATACCCCTGTACCACTGCCCCATCACCTCACATACCCCTGTACTACTGCCCCCATCACCTCACATCCCCCTGTACTGCGGCCCCCATCACCTCACATACCCCTGTACCACTTCCCCCATCTCCTCACATACCCCTGTACTACTGCCCCCATCACCTCACATACCCCTGTACTACTGCCCCCATCACCTCACATCCCCCTGTACTACTGCCCCCATCACCTCACATACCCCTGTACTACTGCCCCCATCACCTCACATCCCCCTGTACTACTGCCCCCATCACCTCACATACCCCTGTACTGCTGCCCCCATCACCTCACATACCCCTGTACCGCTGCCCCCATCACCTCACATACCCCTGTACCGCTGCCCCCATCACCTCACATACCCCTGTACCGCTGCCCCCATCACCTCACATACCCCTGTACTACTGCCCCCATCACCTCACATACCCCTGTACTACTGCCCCCATCACCTCACATACCCCTGTACTGCTGCCCCCATCACCTCACATACCCCTGAACTACTGCCCCCATCACCTGTATACCCCTGTACTACTGCCCCATCACCTCACATACCCATGTACTACTGCCCCCATCACCTCACATCCCCCTGTACTACTGCCCCCATCACCTCACAGCCTGTGGTGTTCTGTTATTATTATACAGGGGGAGCAGACTGTGGTGTCCTGTTATTATTATACAGGGGGAGCAGCCTGTGGTGTACTGTTATTATTGTGCAGGGGTAGCAGCCTGTGGTGTCCTGTTATTATTATACAGGGGAGCAGCCTGTGGTGTTCAGTTATTATACAGGGAGAGCAGCCTGTGGTGTCCTGTTATTATATATAATGATATATGGTCTTTCCCCCAATACACAGGGTTACACAGTAGTGAGGAAGACATCCGGTGAGTGTGAGACACCCAGCAGCCGTCCCCGTGTGTCAGGAGGACTGAGCAGGACCCAGAGCCCCATCACGGTGCCTCCACCTCACTCACTGATACATGAGAGGCACAATGACCAGAAGATCCTGGAACTCACCAACAAGATCATTCAGCTGCTGACCGGAGAGGTGACTGCTGGGAATGGGACGTTATACAGTAACACCGGGGGATGTGACCGGAGAGGTGACTGCTGGGAATGGGATGTTATACAGTAACATGGGGGATGTGACCGGAGAGGTGACTGCTGGGAATGGGACATTATACAGTAACACGGGGGGATGTGACCAGAGAGGTGACTGCTGGGAATGGGACGTTATACAGTAAAACCAGGGATGTGACCGAAGAGGTGACTGCTGGGGATGGGACATTATACAGTAACACCGGGGGATGTGACCGGAGAGGTGACTGCTGGGAATGGGACGTTATACAGTAACATCGGGGGATGTGACTGGAGAGGTGACTGCTGGGAATGGGACGTCATACAGTAACACCGGGGGGGATGTGACCGGAGAGGTGACTGCTGAGAATGGGACGTTATACAGTAACACAGGGGGATGTGACCGGAGAGGTGACTGCTTGGAATGGGACATTATACAGTAACACCGGGGGATGTGACCGGAGAGGTGACTGCTGGGAATGGGACGTTATACAGTAACATCGGGGGATGTGACCGGAGAGGTGACTGCTGGGAATGGGACGTTATACAGTAACACCGGGGGATGTGACCGGAGAGGTGACTGCTGGGAATGGGACGTTATACAGTAACACCGGGGGATGTGACCGGAGAGGTGACTGCTGGGAATGGGACGTTATACAGTAACACCGGGGGATGTGACCGGAGAGGTGACTGCTTGGAATGGGACGTTATACAGTAACACTGGGGGATGTGACCGGAGAGGTGACTGCTGGGAATGGGACGTTATACAGTAACACCGGGGGATGTGACCGGAGAGGTGACTGCTGGAAATGGGACGTTATACAGTAACACAGGGGGATGTGACCGGAGAGGTGACTGCTGGGAATGGGACGTTATACAGTAAACCGGGGGATGTGACAGGAGAGGTCACTGCTGGGAATGGGACGTTATACAGTAACACCGGGGGATGTGACAGGAGAGGTCACTGCTGGGAATGGGACATTATACAGTAACACCGGGGATGTGACGGGAGAGGTGACTGCTGGGAATGGGACGTTATACAGTAACACCGGGGGATGTCACCGGAGAGGTGACTGCTGGGAATGGGACGTTATACAGTAACACCGGGGGATGTGACCGGAGAGGTGACTGTTGGGAATGGGACGTTATACAGTAACATCGGGGGATGTGACCGGAGAGGTGACTGCTGGGAATGGGACGTTATACAGTAACACCGGGGGATGTCACCGGAGAGGTGACTGCTGGGAATGGGACGTTATACAGTAACACCGGGGGGATGTGACCGGAGAGGTGACTGCTGGGAATGGGACGTTATACAGTAACACCGGGGGATGTGACAGGAGAGGTCACTGCTGGGAATGGGACGTTATACAGTAACACCGGGGGATGAGACCGGAGAGGTGACTGCTGGGAATGGGACGTTATACAGTAACACCGGGGGATGTGACCGGAGAGGTGACTGCTGGGAATGGGACGTTATACAGTAACACCGGGGGATGTGACCGGAGAGGTGACTGCTGGGAATGGGACGTTATACAGTAACACCGGGGGATGTGACCGGAGAGGTGACTGCTGGGAATGGGACGTTATACAGTAACACCGGGGGATGTGACCGGAGAGGTGAGAGCTGGGAATGGGATGTTATACAGTAACACCGGGGGATGTGACAGGAGAGGTGACTGCTGGGAATGGGACGTTATACAGTAACACAGCGAGATGTGACAGGAGAGGTGACTGCTGGGAATGGGGAGTTATACAGTAACACCGGGGGATGTGACCGGAGATGTGACTGCCGGGAATGGGACGTTATACAGTAACACCGGGGGATGTGACCGGAGAGGTGACTGCTGGGAATGGGGCGTTATACAGTAACACTGGGGATGTGACCGGAGAGGTGAGAGCTGGGAATGGGACGTTATACAGTAACACAGCGGGATGCGACAGGAGAGGTGACTGCTGGGAATGGGACGTTATACAGTAACACCGGGGGATTTGACCGGAGAGATGACTGCTGGGAGTGGGACGTTATACAGTAAAACCGGGGGATGTGACCGGAGAGGTGACTGCTGGGAATGGAACGTTATACAGTAACACCGGGGGATGTGACAGGAGAGGTGACTGCTGGGAATGGGATGTTATACAGTAACACCGGGGGATGTGACGAGAGGTGACTGCTGGGAATGGGACATTATACAGTAACACCGGGGAATGTGACCGGAGAGGTGACTGCTGGGAATGGGACGTTATACAGTAACACCGGGGGATGTGACAGGAGAGATGACCGCCGGGAATGGGACGTTATACAGAAACACCGGGGGATGTGACCGGAGTGGGGACTGCTGGGAATGGAGCATTATACAGTAACACCGGGGGATGTGACCGGAGAGGTGACTGCTGGGAATCGGACGTTATACAGTAATACCGGGGGATGTGACCGGAGAAGTGACTGCTGGGAATGTGACATTATACAGTAACACCGGGGGATGTGACCGGAGAGGTGACTGCTAGGAATCGGACGTTATACAGTAATACCGGGGGATGTGACCGGAGAAGTGACTGCTGGGAATGTGACATTATACAGTAACACCGGGGGATGTGACCGGAGAGGTGACTGCTAGGAATCGGACGTTATACAGTAACACCGGGGGATGTGACCGGAGAGGTGACTACTGGGAATGGGACATTATACAGTAACACCGGGGGATGTGTCATTGTATGTGTCAGGTGCCTATAAGGTGTCAGTGTGTCACCGTCTATCTCTCCATGCAGGAGGGGGAGTATATATAGGAACACAGGGGTCTGTACAAGGACGTGATGATGGAGAATCACCGGCCCCTCACCTCACTGGGTAAGATGAGACATTTAATGTACATGGGGGAGCAGGTATGGGGGTCCCCTATATACACCTGGCCTCTGATAATCACATATATACAATGTCCTCAGTCACTGTGTGTCTCCTACAGATGGGCCCAGTAACAGGAATACCCCAGAGAGATGTCCCCGTCCTCTGTATTACCTGGATAATCACATATATACCATGTCCTCAGTCACTGCGTGTCTCCTACAGATGGGGCTAGTAACAGGAATACCCCAGAGAGATGTCCCCGTCCTCTGTATTCCCAGGATAATCACATATATACAATGTCCTCAGTCACTGCGTGTCTCCTACAGATGGGCCAGTAACAGGAATACCCCAGAGAGATGTCCCCGTCCTCTGTATTCCCAGGATAATCACATATATACCATGTCCTCAGTCACTGTGTGTCTCCTACAGATGGGGCTAGTAACAGGAATACCCCAGAGAGATGTCCCCGTCCTCTGTATTCCCAGGATAATCACATATATACCATGTCCTCAGTCACTGTGTGTCTCCTACAGATGGGCCCAGTAACAGGAATACCCCAGAGAGATGTCCCCGTCCTCTGTATTCCCAGGATAATCACATATATACAATGTCCTCAGTCACTGCGTGTCTCCTACAGATGGGGCCAGTAACAGGAATACCCCAGAGAGATGTCCCCGTCCTCTGTATTCCCAGGATAATCACATATATACCATGTCCTCAGTCACTGCGTGTCTCCTACAGATGGGCCCAGTAACAGGAATACCCCAGAGAGATGTCCCCGTCCTCTGTATTCCCAGGATAATCACATATATACCATGTCCTCAGTCACTGTGTGTCTCCTACAGATGGGGCTAGTAACAGGAATACCCCAGAGAGATGTCCCCGTCCTCTGTATTCCCAGGATAATCACATATATACCATGTCCTCAGTCACTGCGTGTCTCCTACAGATGGGGCTAGTAACAGGAATACCCCAGAGAGATGTCCCCGTCCTCTGTATTCCCAGGATAATCACATATATACAATGTCCTCAGTCACTGCGTGTCTCCTACAGATGGGCCAGTAACAGGAATACCCCAGAGAGATGTCCCCGTCCTCTGTATTCCCAGGATAATCACATATATACCATGTCCTCAGTCACTGTGTGTCTCCTACAGATGGGCCAGTAACAGGAATACCCCAGAGAGATGCCCACGTCCTCTGTATTCCCAGGATAATCACATATATACCATGTCCTCAGTCACTGTGTGTCTCCTACAGATGGGGCTAGTAACAGGAATACCCCAGAGAGATGTCCCCGTCCTCTGTATTCCCAGGATAATCACATATATACCATGTACTCAGTCACTGCGTGTCTCCTACAGATGGGCCCAGTAACAGGAATACCCCAGAGAGATGTCCCCGTCCTCTGTATTCCCAGGATAATCACATATATACAATGTCCTCAGTCACTGTGTGTCTCCTACAGATGGGCCCAGTAACAGGAATACCCCAGAGAGATGCCCCCGTCCTCTGTATTCCCAGGATAATCACATATATACAATGTCCTCAGTCACTGCGTATCTCCTACAGATGGGCCCAGTAACAGAGATACCCCAGAGAGATGTCCCCGTCCTCCGTATTCCTAGGATAATCACATATATACCATTATCTCAGTCACTGTGTGTCTCCTACAGATGGGCCCAGTAACAGGAATACCCCAGAGAGATGTCCCCGTCCTCTGTATTCCCAAGATAATGACATATATACAATGTCCTCAGTCTCTGTGTGTCTCCTACAGATGGGCCCAGTAACAGGGATACCCTAGAGAGATGTCCCCGTCCTCTGTATTCCCAGGATAATCACATATATACCATGTCCTCAGTCACTGTGTGTCTCCTACAGATGGGCCCAGTAACAGGAATACCCCAGAGAGATGTCCTCTGTATTCCCAGGATAATCACATATATACCATGTCCTCAGTCACTGCGTGTCTCCTACAGATGGGCCCAGTAACAGGAATACCCCAGAGCGATGTCCTCTGTATTCCCAGGATAATCACATATATACAATGTACTCAGTCACTGCGTGTCTCCTACAGATGGGCCCAGTAACAGGAATACCCCAGAGAGATGTCCTCGTCCTCTGTATTCCCAGGATAATCACATATATACCATGTCCTCAGTCACTGCGTGTCTCCTACAGATGGGCCCAGTAACAGGAATACCCCAGAGATGTCCCCGTCCTCTGTATTCCCAGGATAATCACATATATACAATGTCCTCAGTCACTGCGTGTCTCCTACAGAAGGGCCCAGTAACAGGAATACCCCAGAGAGATGTCCCCGTCCTCTGTATTCCCAGGATAATTACATATATACAATGTCCTCAGTCACTGCGTGTCTCCTACAGATGGGGCCAGTAACAGGAATACCCCAGAGAGATGCCCCCGTCCTCTGTATTCCCAGGATAATCACATATATACAATGTCCTCAGTCACTGCGTGTCTCCTACAGATGGGCCCAGTAACAGGAATACCCCAGAGAGATGTCCCCGTCCTCTGTATTCCCAGGATAATCACATATATACCATGTACTCAGTCACTGTGTCTCTCCTACAGATGGACCCAGTAACAGGAATACCCCAGAGAGATGTCCCCGTCCTCTGTATTCCCAGGATTGTACAGAGGAGAATCACAGGACCCCACAGGAGGATCAGGTAGGTGGGATTTAGGGTCTCTCCAATACAACAAAGTCACTGTCACTATATGATTCCTAGATGATGTTACATATCAGTTTAAATAACCCACAAAACAATGTATGGTTTTATAGAGTGAAAAACTAACTGATATAAAGTTAGATGAAATAAAGAAAGAAGAAGAGACGTATGTGGCTGATATAAAGGCAGAAGATACAGAGGGAGAAGAAGAGACGTATGTGACTGATATAAAGGCAGAAGACACAGAGGGAGGAGAAGAGACGTATGTGACTGATATGAAGGCAGAAGGTACAGAGGGAGAAGAAGAGACGTATGTGACTGATATAAAGGCAGAAGATACAGAGGGAGAAGAAGAGACGTACGTGACTGATATAAAGGCAGAAGATACAGAGGGAGAAGAAGAGACGTATGTGACTTGTATTAAGGAAGAAGATACAGAGGAAGATGAGTCTTATATGAGGGGTGACCAGATGTGTAAGGAGGAGGAAATCCCTACAGATATCAGCACAGGTGAGTAATAATCTCTAAGTAAAACACTCACTTACAGTATCATGTCACTGTGTGTTACCAGCCCAGAGATCTGACCAGTCTCCTCCCTGCACTCTCTGGTGTATCTCATACATCAGGAGCCATCAGCCCCTATTATACCCCTGCTCTCCCCCTCACATCATGGCACTGTGTGTTACCAACCCAGAGATCTGACCAGTCTCCTCCCCGCACTCTCTGGTGTATCTCATACATCAGGAGCCATCAGCCCCTATTATACTCCTGCTCTCCCCCTCACATCATGTCACTGTGTGTTACCAGCCCAGAGATCTGACCAGTCTCCTCCCCACACTCTCTGGTGTATCTCATACATCAGGAGCCATCAGCCCCTATTATACTCCTGCTCTCCCCCTCACATCATGTCACTGTGTGTTACCAGCCCAGAGATCTGACCAGTCTCCTCCCCGGACTCTCTGGTGTATCTCATACATCAGGAGCCATCAGCCCCTATTATACTCCTGCTCTCCCCCTCACATCATGTCACTGTGTGTTACCAGCCCAGAGATCTGACCAGTCTCCTCCCCGCAGTCTCTGGTGTATCTCATACATCAGGTGCCATCAGCCCCTATTATACTCCTGCTCTCCCCCTCACATCATGTCACTGTGTGTTACCAGCCCAGAGATCTGACCAGTCTCCTCCCCACACTCTCTGGTGTATCTCATACATCAGCAGCCATCAGCCCCTATTATACTCCTGCTCTCCCCCTCACATCATGTCACTGTGTGTTACCAGCCCAGAGATCTGACCAGTCTCCTCCCCGCACTCTCTGGTGTATCTCATACATCAGCAGCCATCAGCCCCTATTATACTCCTGCTCTCCCCCTCACATCATGTCACTGTGTGTTACCAGCCCAGAGATCTGACCAGTCTCCTCCCCGCTCTCTCTGGTGTATCTCGTACATCAGCAGCCATCAGCCCCTATTATACTCCTGCTCTCCCCCTCACATCATGTCACTGTGTGTTACCAGCCCAGAGATCTGACCAGTCTCCTCCCTGCACTCTCTGGTGTATCTCGTACATCAGCAGCCATCAGCCCCTATTATACTCCTGCTCTCCCCCTCACATCATGTCACTGTGTGTTACCAGCCCAGAGATCTGACCAGTCTCCTCCCCACACTCTCTGGTGTATCTCATACATCAGGAGCCATCAGCCCTTATTATACCCCTGCTCTCCCCCTCACATCATGTCACTGTGTGTTACCAGCCCAGAGATCTGACCAGTCTCCTCCCCGCACTCTCTGGTGTATCTCATACATCAGGAGCCATCAACCCCTATTATACTCCTGCTCTCCCATCTCACATCATGTCACTGTGTGTTACCAGCCCAGAGATCTGACCAGTCTCCTCCCCGCACTCTCTGGTGTATCTTATACATCAGGAGCCATCAACCCCTATTATACTCCTGCTCTCCCATCTCACATCATGTCACTGTGTGTTACCAGCCCAGAGATCTGACCAGTCTCCTCCCCGCACTCTCTGGTGTATCTCATACATCAGGAGCCATCAACCCCTATTATACTCCTGCTCTCCCATCTCACATCATGTCACTGTGTGTTACCAGCCCAGAGATCTGACCAGTCTCCTCCCCGCACTCTCGGGTGTATCTCATACATCAGGAGCCATCAGCCCCTATTATACTCCTGCTCTCCCCCTCACATCATGTCACTGTGTGTTACCAGTCCAGAGATCTGACCAGTCTCCTCCCCGCACTTTCTGGTGTATCTCATACATCAGCAGCCATCAGCCCCTATTATACTCCTGCTCTCCCCCTCACATCATGTCACTGTGTGTTACCAGCCCAGAGATCTGACCAGTCTCCTCCCCGCACTCTTGGGTGTATCTCATCCATCAGCCCCTATTATACTCCTGCTCTCCCCCTCACATCATGTCACTGTGTGTTACCAGCCCAGAGATCTGACCAGTCTCCTCCCCGCACTATCTGGTGTATCTCATACATCAGGAACCATCAGCCCCTATTATACTCCTGCTCTCCCCTTCACATCATGTCACTGTATGTTACCAGCCCAGAGATCTGACCAGTCTCCTCCCCGCAGTCTCTGGTGTATCTCATACATCAGGAGCCATCAACCCCTATTATACTCCTGCTCTCCCATCTCACATCATGTCACTGTGTGTTACCAGCCCAGAGATCTGACCAGTCTCCTCCCCGCACTCTTGTGTATCTCATACATCAGGAGCCATCAACCCCTATTATACTCCTGCTCTCCCATCTCACATCATGTCACTGTGTGTTACCAGCCCAGAGATCTGACCAGTCTCCTCCCCGCACTCTCGGGTGTATCTCATACATCAGCAGCCATCAGCCCCTATTATACTCCTGCTCTCCCCTCACATCATGTCACTATGTGTTACCAGCCCAGAGATCTGACCAGTCTCCTCCCCGCACTCTCGGGTGTATCTCATACATCAGCAGCCATCAGCCCCTATTATACTCCTGCTCTCCCCCTCACATCATGTCACTGTGTGTTACCAGCCCAGAGATCTGACCAGTCTCCTCCCCGCACTCTCTGGTGTATCTCATACATCAGGAGCCATCAGCCCCTATTATACTCCTTCTCTCCCCCTCACATCATGTCACTGTGTGTTACCAGTCCAGAGATCTGACCAGTCTCCTCCCCGCACTTTCTGGTGTATCTCATACATCAGCAGCCATCAGCCCCTATTATACTCCTGCTCTCCCCCTCACATCATGTCACTGTGTGTTACCAGCCCAGAGATCTGACCAGTCTCCTCCCCGCACTATCTGGTGTATCTCATACATCAGGAACCATCAGCCCCTATTATACTCCTGCTCTCCCCTTCACATCATGTCCATGTATGTTACCAGCCCAGAGATCTGACCAGTCACCTCGCCACACTCTCTGGTGTATCTCATACATCAGGAGCCATCAGCCCCTATTATACTCCTGCTCTCCCCCTCACATCATGTCACTGTGAGTTACCAGCCCAGAGATCTGGCCAGTCTCCTATCCGCACTCTCTGGTGTATCTCATACATCAGGAGCCATCAGCCCCTATTATACTACTGCTCTTCCCCTCACATCATGTCACTGTGTGCTACCAGCCCAAAAATCTGGCCAGTCTCCTCCCCGCACTCTCTGGTGTATCTCATACATCAGGAGCCATCAGCCCCTATTATACTTCTGCTCTCCCCCTCACATCATGTTACTGTGTGTTACCAGCCCAGAGATCTGACCAGTCTCCTCCCCGCACTCTCTGGTGTATCTCATACATCAGCAGCCATCAGCCCCTATAATACTCCTGCTCTCCCCTCACATCATGTCACTGTGTGTTACCAGCCCAGAGATCTGACCAGTCTCCTCCCCGCACTTTCTGGTGTATCTCATACATCAGCAGCCATCAGCCCCTATTATACTCCTGCTCTCCCCCTCACATCATGTCACTGTGTGTTACCAGCCCAGAGATCTGACCAGTCTCCTCCCCGCACTATCTGGTGTATCTCATACATCAGGAGCCATCAGCCCCTATTATACTCCTGCTCTCCCCCTCACATCATGTCACTGTGAGTTACCAGCCCAGAGATCTGGCCAGTCTCCTATCCGCACTCACTGGTGTATCTCATACATCAGGAGCCATCAGCCCCTATTATACTACTGCTCTTCCCCTCACATCATGTCACTGTGTGCTACCAGCCCAAAAATCTGGCCAGTCTCCTCCCCGCACTCTCTGGTGTATCTCATACATCAGGAGCCATCAGCCCCTATTATACTTCTGCTCTCCCCCTCACATCATGTTACTGTGTGTTACCAGCCCAGAGATCTGACCAGTCTCCTCCCCGCACTCTCTGGTGTATCTCATACATCAGCAGCCATCAGCCCCTATAATACTCCTGCTCTCCCCTCACATCATGTCACTGTGTGTTACCAGCCCAGAGATCTGACCAGTCTCCTCCCCGCACTCTCTGGTGTATCTCATACATCAGAAACCATCAGCCCCTATTATACTCCTGCTCTCCCCTCACATCATGTCACTGTGTGTTACCAGCCCAGAGATCTGACCAGTCTCCTCCCCGCACTCTCTGGTGTATCTCATACATCAGCAGCCATCAGCCCCTATTATACTCCTGCTCTCCCCTCACATCATGTCACTGTGTGTTACCAGCCCAGAGATCTGACCAGTCTCCTCCCCGCACTCTCTGGTGTATCTCATACATCAGGAGCCATCAGCCCCTATTATACTCCTGCTCTCCCCCTCACATCATGTCACTGTGTGTTACCAGCCCAGAGATCTGACCAGTCTCCTCCCCGCACTCTCTGGTGTATCTCATACATCAGCAGCCATCAGCCCCTATTATACTCCTGCTCTCCCCCTCACATCATGTCACTGTGTGTTACCAGCCCAGAGATCGGACCAGTCTCCTCCCCACACTCTCTGGTGTATCTCATACATCTGGAGCCATCAGCCCCTATTATACTCCTGCTCTCGCCCTCACATCATGTCACTGTGTATTACCAGCCCAGAGATCTGACCAGTCTCCTCCCCGCACTCTCTGGTGTATCTCATACATCAGGAGCCATCAACCCCTATTATACTCCTGCTCTCCCATCATGTCACTGTGTGTTACCAGCCCAGAGATCTGACCAGTCTCCTCCCGCACTATCTGGTGTATCTCATACATCAGGAGCCATCAGCCCCTATTATACTCCTGCTCTCCCCCTCACATCATGTCACTGTATGTTACCAGCCCAGAGATCTGACCAGTCTCCTCCCCGCACTCTCGGGTGTATCTCATACATCAGGAGCCATCAGCCCCCATTATACTCCTGCTCTCCCCCTCACATCATGTCACTGTGTGTTACCAGTCCAGAGATCTGACCAGTCTCCTCCCCGCACTTTCTGGTGTATCTCATACATCAGGAGCCATCAACCCCTATTATACTCCTGCTCTCCCATCTCACATCATGTCACTGTGAGTTACCAGCCCAGAGATCTGACCAGTCTCCTCCTCGCACTCTCTGGTGTATCTCATACATCAGGAGCCATCAGCCTCTATTATACTCCTGCCCTCCCCCTCACATCATGTCACTGTGTGTTACCAGCCCAGAGATCTGACCAGTCTCCTCCCCGCACTATCTGGTGTATCTCATACATCAGGAGCCATCAGCCACTATTATACTCCTGCTCTCCCCCTCACATCATGTCACTGTGTGTTACCAGCCCAGAGATCTGACCAGTCTCCTCCCCGCACTCTCTGTTGTATCTCATACATTAGGATCCATCAGCCCCTATTATACTCCTGCTCTCCCCTCACATCATGTCACTGTGTGTTACCAGCCCAGAGATCTGACCAGTCTCCTCCCCGCACTCTCTGGTGTATCTCATACATCAGGAGCCATCAGCCCCTATTATACTCCTGCTCTCCCCCTCACATCATGTCACTGTGTATTACCAGCCCAGAGATCTGACCAGTCTCCTCCCTGCACTCTCTGGTGTATCTCATACATCAGCAGCCATCAGCCCCTATTATACTCCTGCTCTCCCCTCACATCATGTCACTGTGTGTTACCAGCCCAGAGATCGGACCAGTCTCCTCCCCGCACTCTCTGGTGTATCTCATACATCAGGAGCCATCAGCCCCTATTATACTCCTGCTCTCCCCCTCACATCATGTCACTGTGTGTTACCAGCCCAGAGATCTGACCAGTCTCCTCCCCGCACTCTCTGGTGTATCTCATACATCAGCAGCCATCAGCCCCTATTATACTCCTGCTCTCCCCCTCACATCATGTCACTGTGTGTTACCAGCCCAGAGATCGGACCAGTCTCCTCCCCACACTCTCTGGTGTATCTCATACATCTGGAGCCATCAGCCCCTATTATACTCCTGCTCTCGCCCTCACATCATGTCACTGTGTATTACCAGCCCAGAGATCTGACCAGTCTCCTCCCCGCACTCTCTGGTGTATCTCATACATCAGGAGCCATCAGCCCCTATTATACTCCTGCTCTCCCCCTCACATCATGTCACTGTGTGTTACCAGCCCAGAGATCTGACCAGTCTGCTCCCCGCACTCTCTGGTGTATATCATACATCAGCAGCCATCAGCCCCTATTATACTCCTGCTCACCCCTCACATCATGTCACTGTGTGTTACCAGCCCAGAGATCTGACCAGTCTCCTCCTCGCACTCTCTGGTGTATCTCATACATCAGGAGCCATCAGCCTCTATTATACTCCTGCTCTCCCCCTCACATCATGTCACTGTGTATTACCAGCCCAGAGATCTGACCAGTCTCCTCCCTGCACTCTCTGGTGTATCTCATACATCAGCAGCCATCAGCCCCTATTATACTCCTGCTCTCCCCTCACATCATGTCACTGTGTGTTACCAGCCCAGAGATCGGACCAGTCTCCTCCCCGCACTCTCTGGTGTATCTCATACATCAGGAGCCATCAGCCCCTATTATACTCCTGCTCTCCCCCTCACATCATGTCACTGTGTGTTACCAGCCCAGAGATCTGACCAGTCTCCTCCCCGCACTCTCTGGTGTATCTCATACATCAGCAGCCATCAGCCCCTATTATACTCCTGCTCTCCCCCTCACATCATGTCACTGTGTGTTACCAGCCCAGAGATCGGACCAGTCTCCTCCCCACACTCTCTGGTGTATCTCATACATCTGGAGCCATCAGCCCCTATTATACTCCTGCTCTCGCCCTCACATCATGTCACTGTGTATTACCAGCCCAGAGATCTGACCAGTCTCCTCCCCGCACTCTCTGGTGTATCTCATACATCAGGAGCCATCAGCCCCTATTATACTCCTGCTCTCCCCCTCACATCATGTCACTGTGTGTTACCAGCCCAGAGATCTGACCAGTCTGCTCCCCGCACTCTCTGGTGTATATCATACATCAGCAGCCATCAGCCCCTATTATACTCCTGCTCACCCCTCACATCATGTCACTGTGTGTTACCAGCCCAGAGATCTGACCAGTCTCCTCCTCGCACTCTCTGGTGTATCTCATACATCAGGAGCCATCAGCCTCTATTATACTCCTGCCCTCCCCCTCACATCATGTCACTGTGTGTTACCAGCCCAGAGATCTGACCAGTCTCCTCCCTGCACTCTCTGGTGTATCTCATACATCAGGAGCCATCAGCCCCTATTATACTCCTGCTCTCCCCCTCACATCATGTCACTGTGTGTTACCAGCCCAGAGATCTGACCAGTCTCCTCCCGCACTCTCTGGTGTATCTCATACATCAGCAGCCATCAGCCCCTATTATACTCCTGCTCTCCCCCTCACATCATGTCACTGTGTGTTACCAGCCCAGAGATCTGACCAGTCTCCTCCCCCCACTCTCTGGTGTATCTCATACATCAGGATCCATCAGCCCCTATTATACTCCTGCTCTCCCCCTCACATCATGTCACTGTGTGTTACCAGCCCAGAGATCTGACCAGTCTCCTCCCCCCACTCTCTGGTGTATCTCATACATCAGGATCCATCAGCCCCTATTATACTCCTGCTCTCCCCCTCACATCATGTCACTGTGTGTTACCAGCCCAGAGATCTGACCAGTCTCCTCCCCGCACTCTCTGGTGTATCTCATACATCAGGAGCCATCAGCTCCTATTATACTCCTGCTCTCCCCCTCACATCATGTCACTGTGTGTTACCAGCCCAGAGATCTGACCAGTCTCCTCCCCCCACTCTCTGGTGTATCTCATACATCAGGATCCATCAGCCCCTATTATACTCCTGCTCTCCCCCTCACATCATGTCACTGTGTGTTACCAGCCCAGAGATCTGACCAGTCTCCTCCCCGCACTCTCTGGTGTATCTCATACATCAGGAGCCATCAGCTCCTATTATACTCCTGCTCTCCCCCTCACATCATGTCACTGTGTGTTACCAGCCCAGAGATCTGACCAGTCTCCTTCCTTCCTGCAATAAGTTAGGTTTTAGAACTGTTTAAGTAAGGGTGTTACTTCTGTATGTTTTGTAAAAGATTTTAATGAACCTATGATTATGTGATTTTTTTTTTTTCGGTGATATAATTAGACATTATGTAGATGAAACATCAGAAACAATCGGACGTATTTCGTGCCTACTGTTTTTCGCTCTTTTATCGCTGAAAAAGCCATGTCTCTCCTCTTTTATTTTATTATCAGCGATGCTTGGTGACTAATATCCATGCGCTTCAGACTTTTCTCCCCCAAGTTTCTCCATATTCTGCCCCCATTTGTCACTTCGTCTTAGCCGTGTGACCCTGTATTTCGGTATTTCTTTGCCCCTTTGGGTCTCGGAATTGCGTGCTTTGCCACATAAGTCTTTTCCTGATTTTTCACCTGAACCTAACGTCATTCAAAGGTGGTCATAGGAATTAGTAGGTTGTGGTTCCAATCTTTCCAGTGGATGGAGATTTCCAGATGTGTCTCAGGTCCTTACGTTATAAGAGCTCTCTGCATTTATGTGGATGGGTCTTGGGCATTTCACCATTCGGGCTCTCTCTTCAGTCTTGGTCTTGAGTCTTGGTTCTCCGAAGCAGTTGACCTGCGACCCAACAATCCATTGCTAGATGAATTTGGAAGGTTATCTGTCAATGTTATGCTAGCCTTCTGGAGCCCTTTTTCATGTGCCACCCATAACAGGTTGGTCGGGACCTACTTGGTGGCTTGGCATGGAGCCTCAGAGGAGACGCTACTTGTTTCCTGGAAGAAAGTTTTATACAACTCTATCATTTTGACACTTTCGCCTCCAAAGACGCTGGTTCAGCTCAGGATCGTTCCCTCCCTTAATAGAGAATACAAGATTTGGTCCTTAGCTGGTAAATCTGTTCTCTGATGCCACGGGAGGAGCCATTGGAATGTCCTCATGGTTCTCCATGGTTGGATTCCAGTTTGCATTATGTCAGGTGACCTGATCTTCATGTTTGGGTGTGTTTACCACCAGCCTGTTGTTACTCTCCACTTGGTCCTTGAGTTCTTCTATGGATGAAAACCATGATCCCCAGGCACGGGGTGGGATATCCACCATTACAATATGTGAGGCCCTCAAATGAGTCATCGTCGGGGAAGTCCTTTATCTTGGTACGTTCCTTAAGAAACAGAAAGTTGAATGATAAGATACTAGCCAAAATAAAGATGCTAGAACTTGCCCATAAAAGCACCCTTTCTCCTGTCCTACGCAAGATGGTGACACCGGCATTGGACTCTCCGTTTATGGCTATGGAAATTTGGGAAATCCTCAAGACCCTACCCAGGTCCTGATAGGTTCAATGTTTCCTAATACAGGGCTTTCCAAGATGATCTTCCTTTCCTACCATGCGCTTGTGATGACATAGTTGTGAGGAACCCATTTTGTGCCCTGGCGCTTTAACCCCAGGACATGCCAAAGAGGGCACAGATCCATTATCCTCATATCGCTCATTTTCACTTTTTGTGCGGCGATATTGTTTATCTCGCCCCGTGTGGATGCGATGATCGATGTACGCTCCCGTGGGTTGTGAACGAGGATTCCTGTCAACTGAACATGCGGCTTAATTTCGGCTATGGTGTTGGGCGATACACAGTATATATATCATTCAGTGTGTGCGCAATGAACGATAAAGGTTACAGACGCTCCCAGATGCCGGAGCTTCAGGGATATGGAAACTAATCGATACAAATTCGGCATATGGTGAGTACTGTGTCGCAGTGTGTATAAGAGGCTCTACCTGGCGAAATGTGTACAGTGGGCTCTACCTGGTGCAATGTGTATAATGTGCTCTACCTGGTGCAATGTGTATAATGTGCTCTACCTGGTGCAATGTGTATAATGTGCTCTACCTGGTGCAATGTGTATAATGTGCTCTACCTGGTGCAATGTGTATAATGTGCTCTACCCCTGGTGCAATGTGTATAATGTGCTCTACCTGGTGCAATGTGTATAATGTGCTCTACCTGGTGCAATGTGTATAATGTGCTCTACCCCTGGTGCAATGTGTATAATGTGCTCTACCTGGTGCAATGTGTATAATGTGCTCTACCTGGTGCAATGTGTATAATGTGCTCTACCTGGTGCAATGTGTACAGTGGGCTCTACCTGGTGCAATGTGTATAATGTGCTCTACCTGGTGCAATGTGTATAATGTGCTCTACCTGGTGCAATGTGTATAATGTGCTCTACCCCTGGTGCAATGTGCATAATGTGCTCTACCTGGTGCAATGTGTATAATGTGCTCTACCCCTGGTGTAATGTGTATAATGTTTTCTACCTGGTGCAATGTGTATTATGTGCTCTACCTGGTGCAATGTGTATAATGTGCTCTACCCCTGGTGCAATGTGTATAATGTGCTCTACCTGGTGCAATGTGTATAACGTGCTCTACCCCTGGTGGAATGTGTATAATGTGCTCTACCTGGTGCAATGTGTATATTGTGCTCTACCTGGTGCAATGTGTATAATGTGCTCTACCCCTGGTGCAATGTGTATAATGTGCTCTACCCCTGGTGCAATGTGTATAATGTGCTCTACCTGGTGCAATGTGTATAATGTGCTCTACCCCTGGTGCAATGTGTATAATGTGCTGTACCCCGGTGCAATGTGTATAATGTGCTCTACCAGGTGCAATGTGTATAATGTGCTCTACCCCTGGCGCAATGTGTATAATGTGCTCTACCCCTGGCGCAATGTGTATAATGTGCTCTACCCCTGGCGCAATGTGTATAATGTGCTCTACCTGGTGCAATGTGTATAATGTGCTCTACCTGGTGCAATGTGTATAATGTGCTCTACCTGGTGCAATGTGTATAATGTGCTCTACCTGGTGCAATGTGTATAATGTGCTCTACCTGGTGCAATGTGTATAATGTGCTCTACCTGGTGCAATGTGTGTAATGTGCTCTACCTGGTGCAATGTGTATAATGTGCTGTACCTGGTTGTGTATAATGTGCTCTACCTGGTTGTGTATAATGTGCTCTACCTGGTGCAATGTTTATAACATGCTCTACCTGGTGCAATGTGTATAATGTGCTCTACCTGGTGCAATGTGTATAATGTGCTCTACCTGGTGCAATGTGTATAATGTGCTCTACCTGGTTGTGTATAATGTGCTCTACCTGGTGCAATGTGTATAATGTGCTGTACCCCTGGTGCAATGTGTATAATGTGCTCTACCCCTGGTGCAATGTGTATAATGTGCTGTACCCCTGGTGCAATGTGTATAATGTGCTCTACCTGGTGCAATGTGTATAATGTGCTCTACCTGGTGCAATGTGTATAATGTGCTCTACCCCTGGTGCAATGTGTATAATGTGCTCTACCTGGTGCAATGTGTATAATGTGCTCTACCCCTGGTGCAATGTGTATAATGTGCTCTACCTGGTGCAATGTGTATAATGTGCTCTACCCCTGGTGCAATGTGTATAATGTGCTCTACCCCTGGTGCAATGTGTATAATGTGCTCTACCTGGTGCAATGTGTATAACGTGCTCTACCCCTGGTGCAATATGTATATCGTGCTCTACCTGGTGCAATGTTTATAACGTGCTCTACCTGGTGCAATGTGTATAATGTGTTCTACCTGGTGCAATGTGTATAATGTGCTCTACCTGGTTGTGTATAATGTGCTCTACCTGGTTTTGTATAATGTGCTCTACCTGGTGTAATGTGTATAATGGGCTCTACCTGGTGCAATGTGTATAATGTGTTCTACCTGGTGCAATGTGTATAATGTGCTCTACCTGGTGCAATGTGTATAATGTGCTCTACCCCTGGTGCAATGTGTATAATGTGCTCTACCCCTGGTGCAATGTGTATAATGTGCTCTACCTGGTGCAATGTGTATAATGTGCTCTACCTGGTGCAATGTGTATAATGTGCTCTACCTGGTGCAATGTGTATAATGTGCTCTACCCCTGGTGCAATGTGTATAATGTGCTCTACCCCTGGTGCAATGTGTATAATGTGCTCTACTTGGTGCAATGTGTATAATGTGCTCTACTTGGTGCAATGTGTATAATGTGCTCTACCCCTGGTGCAATGTGTATAATGTGCTCTACCCCTGGTGCAATGTGTATAATGTGCTCTACCCCTGGTGCAATGTGTATAATGTGCTCTACTTGGTGCAATGTGTATAATGTGCTCTACTTGGTGCAATGTGTATAATGTGCTCTACCCCTGGCGCAATGTGTATAATGTGCTCTACCCCTGGTGCAATGTGTATAATGTGCTCTACCTGGTGCAATGTGTATAATGTGCTCTACCCCTGGTGCAATGTGTATAATGTGCTCTACTTGGTGCAATGTGTATAATGTGCTCTACACCTGGCGCAATGTGTATAATGTGCTCTACCCCTGGCGCAATGTGTATAATGTGCTCTACCCCTGGTGCAATGTGTATAATGTGCTCTACCCGTGGAGCAATGTGTATAATGTACTCTACCCCTGGTGCAATGTGTATAATGTGCTCTACCCCTGGTGCAAAGTGTATAATGTGCTCTACCCCTGGTGCAATGTGTATAATGTGCTCTACCCCTGGCGCAATGTGTATAATGTGCTCTACCCCTGGTGCAATGTGTATAATGTGCTCTACCCCTGGTGCAATGTGTATAATGTGCTCTACCTGGTGCAATGTGTATAATGTGCTCTACCTGGTGCAATGTGTATAATGTGCTCTACCCGTGGAGCAATGTGTATAATGTGCTCTACCTGGTGCAATGTGTATAATGTGCTCTACCCGTGGAGCAATGTGTATAATGTGCTCTACCCCTGGTGCAATGTGTATAATGTGCTCTACTTGGTGCAATGTGTATAATGTGCTCTACCCCTGGCGCAATGTGTACAATGTGCTCTACCCCTGGTGCAATGTGTATAATGTGCTCTACCCCTGGTGCAATGTGTATAATGTGCTCTACTTGGTGCAATGTGTATAATGTGCTCTACCTGGTGCAATGTGTATAATGTGCTCTACCCCTGGCGCAATGTGTACAATGTGCTCTACCCCTGGCGCAATGTGTACAATGTGCTCTACCCCTGGTGCAATGTGTATAATGTGCTTTACCCCTGGCGCAATGTGTACAATGTGCTCTACCCCTGGCGCAATGTGTATAATGTGCTCTACCCCTGGTGCAATGTGTATAATGTGCTTTACCCCTGGTGCAATGTGTATAATGTGCTCTACCCCTGGTGCAATGTGTATAATGTGCTCTACCCCTGGCGCAATGTGTATAATGTGCTCTACCTGGTGCAATGTGTATAATGTGCTCTACCCCTGGCGCAATGTGTACAATGTGCTCTACCTGGTGCAATGTGTATAATGTGCTCTACCTGGTGCAATGTGTATAATGTGCTCTACCTGGTGCAATGTGTATAATGTGCTCTACCCCTGGCGCAATGTGTATAATGTGCTCTACCCCTGGCGCAATGTGTATAATGTGCTCTACCCCTGGCGCAATGTGTACAATGTGCTCTACCCCTGGTGCAATGTGTATAATGTGCTTTACCCCTGGCGCAATGTGTACAATGTGCTTTACCCCTGGCGCAATGTGTATAATGTGCTCTACCTGGTGCAATGTGTATAATGTGCTCTACCTGGTGCAATGTGTACAATGTGCTTTACCCCTGGCGCAATGTGTATAATGTGCTCTACCTGGTGCAATGTGTATAATGTGCTCTACCTGGTGCAATGTGTACAATGTGCTTTACCCCTGGCGCAATGTGTATAATGTGCTTTACCCCTGGCGCAATGTGTATAATGTGCTCTACCTGGTGCAATGTGTATAATGTGCTCTACCTGGTGCAATGTGTACAATGTGCTTTACCCCTGGCGCAATGTGTATAATGTGCTCTACCCCTGGCGCAATGTGTATAATGTGCTCTACCTGGAGCAATGTGTATAATGTGCTCTACCTGGAGCAATGTGTATAATGTGCTCTACCTGGAGCAATGTGTATAATGTGCTCTACCTGGAGCAATGTGTATAATGTGCTCTACCCCTGGTGCAATGTGTATAATGTGCTCTACCTGGTGCAATGTGTATAATGTGCTCTACCTGGTGCAATGTGTATAATGTGCAATACCTGGTGCAATGTGTATAATGTGCTCTACCTGGTGCAATGTGTATAATGTGCTCTACCTGGTGCAATGTGTATAATGTGCTCTACCTGGTGCAATGTGTATAATGTGCTCTACCTGGTGCAATGTGTATAATGTGCTCTACCTGGCGCAATGTGTATAATGTGCTCTACCTGGCGCAATGTGTATAATGTGCTCTATCTGGCGCAATGTGTATAATGTGCTCTACCTGGCGCAATGTGTACAATGTGCTCTACCCCTGGCGCAATGTGTACAATGTGCTTTACCCCTGGCGCAATGTGTACAATGTGCTCTACCCCTGGCGCAATGTGTACAATGTGCTCTACCTGGAGCAATGTGTATAATGTGCTCTACCTGGCGCAATGTGTACAATGTGCTCTACCTGGCGCAATGTGTACAATGTGCTCTACCCCTGGCGCAATGTGTACAATGTGCTTTACCCCTGGCGCAATGTGTACAATGTGCTCTACCCCTGGCGCAATGTGTACAATGTGCTCTACCTGGAGCAATGTGTATAATGTGCTCTACCTGGCGCAATGTGTATAATGTGCTCTACCTGGCGCAATGTGTATAATGTGCTCTACCCCTGGCGCAATGTGTATAATGTGCTCTACCCCTGGCGCAATGTGTATAATGTGCTCTACCCCTGGCGCAATGTGTATAATGTGCTCTACCCCTGGCGCAATGTGTATAATGTGCTCTACCCCTGGCGCAATGTGTATAATGTGCTCTACCTGGTGCAATGTGTATAATGTGCTCTACCTGGTGCAATGTGTATAATGTGCTCTACCTGGTGCAATGTGTATAATGTGCTCTACCTGGTGCAATGTGTATAATGTGCTCTACCTGGTGCAATGTGTATAATGTGCTGTACCTGGTGCAATGTGTATAATGTGCTCTACATGGCGCAATGTGTATAATGTGCTCTACCTGGCGCAATGTGTATAATGTGCTCTACCTGGCGCAATGTGTATAATGTGCTCTACCCCTGGTGCAATGTGTATAATGTGCTCTACCCCTGGTGCAATGTGTATAATGTGCTCTACCTGGCGCAATGTGAATAAGGGGCTCTACCTGACGCAAAGCGTGTAAAGGGCTCTACCTGGCGCAATGTGAATAAGGGGCTCTACCTGGCGCAATGTGAATAAGGGGCTCTACCTGGCGCAATGTGTATAAGGGTCTCTACCTGGCGCAATGTGCATAAAGGGCTCTACCTGGCGCAATGTGTAATAATGTCTCTACCTGGCACAATGTGTAATAATGTCTCTACCTGGCACAATGTGTAATAATGTCTCTACCTGGCACAATGTGTAATAATGTCTCTACCTGGCACAATGTGAATAAGGGGCTCTACCTGGCACAATGTGAATAAGGGGCTCTACCTGGCGCAAAGCGTATAAGGGGCTCTACCTGGCACAATGTGTAATAATGTCTCTACCTGGTGCAATGTGCATAAAGGGCTCTACCCCTGGTGCAATGTGTATAATGTGCTCTACTTGGTGCAATGTGTATAATGTGCTCTACCCCTGGTGCAATGTGTATAATGTGCTCTACCCCTGGAGCAATGTGTATAATGTGCTCTACCCCTGGTGCAATGTGTAATAATGTCTCTACCTGGCACAATGTGTAATAATGTCTCTACCTGGCACAATGTGAATAAGGGGCTCTACCTGGCACAATGTGAATAAGGGGCTCTACCTGGCGCAAAGCGTATAAGGGGCTCTACCTGGCACAATGTGTATAATGTGCTCTACCTGGTGCAATGTGTATAATGTGCTCTACCCCTGGTGCAATGTGTATAATGTGCTCTACTTGGTGCAATGTGTATAATGTGCTCTACTCCTGGTGCAATGTGTATAATGTGCTCTACCCCTGGTGCAATGTGTATAATGTGCTCTACTCCTGGTGCAATGTGTATAATGTGCTCTACCCCTGGTGCAATGTGTATAATGTGCTCTACCTGGTGCAATGTGTATAATGTGCTCTACCTGGTGCAATGTGTATAATGTGCTCTACCTGGTGCAATGTGTATAATGTGCTGTACCTGGTGCAATGTGTATAATGTGCTCTACATGGCGCAATGTGTATAATGTGCTCTACCTGGCGCAATGTGTATAATGTGCTCTACCTGGCGCAATGTGAATAAGGGGCTCTACCTGGCGCAATGTGAATAAGGGGCTCTACCTGGCGCAATGTGTATAAGGGTCTCTACCTGGCGCAATGTGCATAAAGGGCTCTACCTGGCGCAATGTGTAATAATGTCTCTACCTGGCACAATGTGTAATAATGTCTCTACCTGGCACAATGTGTAATAATGTCTCTACCTGGCACAATGTGAATAAGGGGCTCTACCTGGCACAATGTGAATAAGGGGCTCTACCTGGCGCAAAGCGTATAAGGGGCTCTACCTGGCACAATGTGTAATAATGTCTCTACCTGGTGCAATGTGCATAAAGGGCTCTAGCCGCAGATAGACATTGCATTGTGGTGTTTCACAATCGTGAATATTTTTGCTTCAGTGGAAGTGCTTTTAACATTTGATGGTGGCATTCCGATGTTTGCCACCATTGAATGGTAAACATTTAATGGTGTTGCGATGGTCCCACTCCCCCAGCCAGCTATGCTGTGGTACGATGAAGATGTTTAGCATATGCAAAAAGAGCTTCAGAGATTCACATGAATTTTATTTCAACCGATTTCATTTGATGCAATGGTCAATTACCATGGTGGAAGCCCAGGCATCGTTTGATGATGGGCTTCCAATGTGCAGGCCTAGCTCTACCTGGAGAAATGTGTATAACGGGTTTTACTTGGCCCAAAGTGTATAAGGGGCTCTACCTGGTGCAATGTGTACAATGGGCTGTACCTGGCGCAATGTGTCCAATGGGCTGTACCTGGCGCAATGTGTACAATGGGCTGTACCTGGCGCAATGTGTACAATGGGCTGTACGTGTCGTAGTTTGTACAAGGGGCTGTACTTGGCGCAATGTGTATAAGGTGCTGTACCTGGCGCAATGTGTATAAAGGGCTGTACCTGGTGCAATGTGTAGAAGGGGCTGTACCTGCGCAATGTGTACAAGGGGCTGTACCTGGCGCAATGTGTAGAAGGGGCTGTACCTGGCGCAATGTGTAGAAGGGGCTGTACCTGGCGCAATGTGTAGAAGGGGCTGTACCTGGCGCAATGTGTAGAAGGGGCTGTACCTGGCGCAATGTGTAGAAGGGGCTGTACCTGGCGCAATGTGTAGAAGGGGCTGTACCTGGCGCAATGTGTAGAAGGGGCTGTACCTGGCGCAATGTGTAGAAGGGGCTGTACCTGGCGCAATGTGTAGAAGGGGCTGTACCTGGCGCAATGTGTAGAAGGGGCTGTACCTGGCGCAATGTGTAGAAGGGGCTGTACCTGGCGCAATGTGTAGAAGGGGCTGTACCTGGCGCAATGTGTAGAAGGGGCTGTACCTGGCGCAATGTGTAGAAGGGGCTGTACCTGGCGCAATGTGTAGAAGGGGCTGTACCTGGCGCAATGTGTAGAAGGGGCTGTACCTGGCGCAATGTGTAGAAGGGGCTGTACCTGGCGCAATGTGTAGAAGGGGCTGTACCTGGCGCAATGTGTAGAAGGGGCTGTACCTGGCGCAATGTGTAGAAGGGGCTGTACCTGGCGCAATGTGTAGAAGGGGCTGTACCTGGCGCAATGTGTAGAAGGGGCTGTACCTGGCGCAATGTGTAGAAGGGGCTGTACCTGGCGCAATGTGTAGAAGGGGCTGTACCTGGCGCAATGTGTAGAAGGGGCTGTACCTGGCGCAATGTGTAGAAGGGGCTGTACCTGGCGCAATGTGTAGAAGGGGCTGTACCTGGCGCAATGTGTAGAAGGGGCTGTACCTGGCGTAATGTCTATAAGGGGCTGTACCTGGCGTAATGTCTATAAGGGGCTGTACCTGGCGTAATGTCTATAAGGGGCTGTACCTGGCGTAATGTCTATAAGGGGCTGTACCTGGCGTAATGTCTATAAGGGGCTGTACCTGGCGTAATGTGTATAAGGTGCTCTACCTGGTGTAATGTCTATAAAGGGCTCTACCTGGTGTAATGTGTATAAGGGGCTGTACCTGGCGTAATGTCTATAAAGGGCTGTACCTGGCGTAATGTCTATAAAGGGCTGTACCTGGCGTAATGTCTATAAAGGGCTGTACCTGGCGTAATGTGTATTAGGGGCTGTACCTGGCGTAATGTGTATTAGGGGCTGTACCTGGCGTAATGTCTATAAGGGGCTGTACCTGGCGTAATGTCTATAAGGGGCTGTACCTGGCGTAATGTCTATAAGGGGCTGTAGCTGGCGTAATGTCTATAAGGGGCTGTAGCTGGCGTAATGTCTATAAGGGGCTGTACCTGGCGTAATGTCTATAAGGGGCTGTACCTGGCGTAATGTCTATAAGGGGCTGTACCTGGCGTAATGTCTATAAGGGGCTGTACCTGGCGTAATGTCTATAAGGGGCTGTACCTGGCGTAATGTCTATAAGGGGCTGTACCTGGCGTAATGTCTATAAGGGGCTGTACCTGGCGTAATGTCTATAAGGGGCTGTACCTGGCGTAATGTCTATAAGGGGCTGTACCTGGCGTAATGTCTATAAGGGGCTGTACCTGGCGTAATGTCTATAAGGGGCTGTACCTGGCGTAATGTGTATAAGGGGCTGTACCTGGCGTAATGTGTATAAGGGGCTGTACCTGGTGCAATGTGTACAAAGGGCTGTACCTGGTGCAATGTGTACAAAGGGCTGTACCTGGTGTATTGTGTAAGAGGCCCTACCTGTCATGTATAAGGGGTACTGCTGTGTGGTGTAATGTGAATTGGTACTTATCTGTGCCCACTCCCCTTCCCCATAAAGCCAAGCCCCTATATGTTTGAGTCACACCTTCGGCACATACCATTCACGCCCCCATCTAATTTATTTTTATGGGTAGGTTTCTAACACTTTTTTCTCTCGAAATTTGTAATTACAGAAATGTCATCCGACAGGAATAACACGGGATTCTGGACTGGGTTCATCGCTCTGTACCGGGCCAATGATTGCCTCTGGAGAGTAAATTCCAAAGATTACGTCAACAAGCACAAGAAGACCCAGGCCTTCCAGAAGCTCGTCTCGTACAGCAAAAGCCAACATCGTGACGCCGACATCCGCTGGGTCAAGAAGAAGATCCAGAATCTGCGGACGGTGTTCCTGAAGCAGCACAAGAAGCTGCTAGATTCACAACGTCCGGGGGCCGGGGAAGTCATCAAGCCATCGCTGTGGTACTATGACCTCCTCCTCTTCACACTGGGCCAAGACCCCAAGAGGCAGTTGAAGTGCCCATCGAGGCCAGAGTTGCCCAAGAGACGTGAAGAGGTTCCAGTGGGCAGGAAAGTGCAGGTAATCATTCTGTATAATGCACCTGTTAAATGTTGTCTCAGACTTGAGCGGTTGCTATGGGGAACTACTACACTGGCAAACATTTCCTTTTCTATTTCACCATTGGCTTGAATTTTTTTTTCCAAAAACATTGACTTGGACTTTTTTTATTTTTTATTCATTTACAGTTTGCCTCTTCGAGCGCTGTTCGGAACCTTTCCGTCAGCGAGCCCACAGAGCAGGAACAGACTGATGCGCAGATCCCACCACCCCAGCCGGCCGCCAAGAGACGAAGGCCGGAACCGGGACATTTTCTCAAGCACGCGGCGGAGGTCCTGCAGAAACCCCTGGACGATTGCATGATTTTCGGGATGAACGTCGCCAGAGAAATGCAGGAGATGAATCCCGTCCAGCGTCTACGTTTTAAGCGCATCGTCTACGACGCAATGGCCTGTGCGGTCAGCGGGCTGCTGCCCGAACGCCCTGTGTTACCGTCACATACAATACCGCTGCGCACTCCCCCAGCCACCAACAATTATCCGATCCATCCGCCATAACCCCCCAGCACCCATTTCTCCTCCGCAGCCACCCACCTATTCTGCGTAGCGGACACCACCTCCCACCTTTCCCAGGACCTCTACGATTGGTGTGGTGGACCTACTTTCTCCAGGATGTCCAGCAGTTGGTCAGATGACCATAGTGATGGTTATTGGACCTCATTTGCCCCTAGGTTCTTCTTCTTGACCGTAGTGATATAGGTTCATAGTTTTGGCCTGTACTGCCCGTGAGACATTGTTGGGGTGCCTGGATTACTTTGTTGTGTTGGGGTGATTCAGGGGCACTTGGAGACTTGGTATGGTCCAGAATTATTTTATATTAAAAAACAAACAAAAAAGTGTTGTTTGGTTTTTGCGCTGTGGTTAGGACCATATTATGGGACAAGCAAAAGGGGCAGTGCGGTTGTATAAGGGGGTCTTCTAGTGTAAATGTATGTTTTTCTTCTAGTGATCAATTGACTTATGCTTCCTTGATGGTTTTTTCTTCACAGACAGACTCTGGAACGCCACACATGGGTTATCTACAGATGGTGACATCAGAGATGACATCACACAAGTTTCTCTAGGAGAAAGCTCTATCACTCCAATGATAAATCCAGTACTGCTTCGTTCACATATGTCATCTGCTTATCATGAGGAATGTTCCACTGATGCATCTATAATATCTCTCAAATTAGATAGCTCATATACAGATGAGACATGTTTTACACAGATCCCAAAGCCTATTACTCATCAGCCAACTAAGGCAGGTGATAAGCCATTTCAATGTTCTGAGTGTGGGAAATGTTTTACAATAGAATCAAGTCTTTTTAGACATCAAAGAGGTCACAGAGGTGAAAAGCCATTTCCATGCTCCGAGTGTGGAAAATGTTTTATACAGAAATCAGATCTCGTTACACACCAGAGAACCCACACAGCTGAGAAGCCATTTCCATGCTCCGAGTGTGGGAAATGTTTTACAGCTAAATCAAATCTTGTAAGCCATAAGAGAATTCACACAGGTGAGAAACCATTTGCATGCTCTGAGTGTGGGAAATGTTTTACAGTGAAATCTAGTCTTGTTATGCATCAGAGAACTCACATGAGTGAGAAACTATTTCCGTGCACTCAGTGTGATAAAAAATTTGCAAAGGAATTAGATCTTGTAACACATCAGAGAACTCACACAGGTGAAAAACCATTTCCATGCTCTGAGTGTGGGAAATGTTTTACAGTGAAATCAAATCTTGTCAAACATCAGAGCTGTCACACAGTTGAAAAACCATTTCCATGTTTTGAGTGTGGGAAATGTTTCACTCTGAAAACACAACTAGACAGACATCAGAGTCATCACACAGAGAGACCATTTCAATGTTCTGAGTGTGGGAAATGTTTTACAATTGAATCAAGTCTGTTTAGACATCAAATAAGTCACACAGGTGAAAAACCATTTCCATGCTCCGAGTGTGGGAAATGTTTTATACAGAAATCAGATCTTGTTACACACCAGAGAACTCACACAGCTGACAAGCCATTTCCATGTTTTGAGTGTGGAAAATGTTTTACAGTGAAATCAAATCTTGTAAGACATACGAGAACTCACACAGATGAGAGACCATTCCCATGCCCTGAGTGTGGGAAATCTTTTACATTGAAATCAAATCTTGTTCAACATCAGAGAACGCACACAGGTGAAAAGCCATTTCCATGTTCTAAGTGTAGTAAATGTTTTTCACTGAAATCACATCTAGTTACACATCAGAGTCATCACACAGAGGAGAGGCCATTTCAATGTTCTGATTGTGGGAAATGTTTTAAAATTGAATCAAGTCTTTTTAGACATCAGAGGAGTCACAGAGGTGAAAAGCCATTTTCATGCTCTGAGTGTGGGAAATGTTTTGCACAGAAATCAGATCTCGTTACACACCAGAGAACTCACACAGGTGAGAGGCCATTTCCATGCTCTGAGTGCGGGAAATGTTTTACAGTGAAATCAAATCTTGTCCAACATCAGAGATGTCACACAGGTGAAAAACCATTTCCATGTTTTGAGTGTGGGAAATGTTTTTTACTGAAATCACAACTAGTTACACATCAGAGTAATCACACAGAGGAGAGGCCATTTCAATGTTCTGAGTGTGGGAAATGTTTTAAAATTGAATCAAGTCTTTTTAGACATCAGAGGAGTCACAGAGGTGAAAAGCCATTTTCATGCTCCGAGTGTGGGAAATGTTTTACACAGAAATCAGATCTTGTGACACACCAGAGAACTCACACAGCTGAAAAGCCATTTCCGTGTTCTGAGTGTGGGAAATGTTTTGCAGCAAAATCAAATCTTGTAAGCCATAAGAGAACTCACACAGGTGAGAAACCATTTGCATGCTCTGAGTGTGGGAAATGTTTTACAGTGAAATCAAATCTTGTTATACATCAGAGAATGCACACAGGTGAAAAGACATTTCCATGTTCTAAGTGTGGTAAATGTTTTTTACTGAAATCACATCTAGTTACACATCAGAGTCATCACACAGAGGAGAGGCCATTTCAATGTTCTGTCTGTGCAAAATGTTTTAAAATTGAATCGAGTCTATTTAGACATCAGAGGAGTCACAGAGGTGAAAAGCCATTTTCATGCTCCGAGTGTGGGAAATGTTTTACACAGAAATCAGATCTTGTGACACACCAGAGAACTCACACAGCTGAAAAGCCATTTCCGTGTTCTGAATGTGGGAAATGTTTTGCAGCAAAATCAAATCTTGTAAGCCATAAGAGAACTCACACAGGTGAGAAACCATTTGCATGCTCTGAGTGTGGGAAATGTTTTACAGTGAAATCAAATCTTGTTATACATCAGAGAATGCACACAGGTGAAAAGACATTTCCATGTTCTAAGTGTGGTAAATGTTTTTTACTGAAATCACATCTAGTTACACATCAGAGTCATCACACAGAGGAGAGGCCATTTCAATGTTCTGTCTGTGCAAAATGTTTTAAAATTGAATCGAGTCTATTTAGACATCAGAGGAAGTGTGTGATAGAGGAAATACCTTGATGCACATGAGACATCGCACAGTTGGGTGGCCATTTCTGTGTTCTGGATGTGGAAAGTCATCTCAATAAATATAAAACTCATTGTGTAATAGAACAAGTTCAGTGGACTGACTGGTAGAGATATGAAGAAATAAGAGAATAAACCTTTTTATCACCATTTTATGGACCTGGCTT
Organism: Crinia signifera; assembly: GCF_055691185.1. Taxonomy (NCBI): domain Eukaryota; kingdom Metazoa; phylum Chordata; class Amphibia; order Anura; family Myobatrachidae; genus Crinia; species Crinia signifera. The sequence continues at coordinate 4,990,502 of NC_139222.1, read as the reverse complement.
ATGTGTAATTTGTATCTGCAGTAGGATTGGATCAGATCTCTATTACACATCCGTATCACTCTGCACCGTAATAGAAATATCGCACTGGTATATAACATCCTGTGGCATAGAGGGGGAGGAGCCAGTCACACTGATAAGTGCCAGTTACAGCTAACACCATCTATACCCCACTATCCTGACTCCTCCAGTGTCCCCTAGGGGATGAAGTAGACTTGGCAATGGTCCATACAGGAAACAGTCAGCATATCTTGGGTAATTTTATTTTTTACTCTTTTACATACTGTTCCATCCAAGTGAGCGCTGATTGGGAACGGTAGAGTGCGCCCAAGTACAGCCGTAGCACTATATGGTTCCTATAATCAGTCCTGTATTCTGTATAACGTCCGTTCTGTGATCCCACAGTGCAAACAGAGACCTTTCCTACTATGTGGTGTGACAAGGCATCGCATAGACCGGACAGCAGTAACGGCTTGTCCTGTATCTGTAGCAGGTAGACCGCGTACCAGGTAACAGCTTGGCAATTCCTCAGTTACAGCGTAGCAGGTTTTCCGCAGTAAGGATACACGTCCGAGAACACATAACGTGATCCCCTCCTATCACCCAGCCTCTTCTAGGCATTGGGAACAATGGACACACATATAAGAGGAAGTAACAGGTGCAGTTAATCAGCAGACAGTGATGCGTCTCATTTTTCCCTGCTGCTGCTGTTCTAGATCCTGGGCTGGATCTCCCACATTACCTCCATGTGGAAGGATGCTGTCCCTGTCACAGTGGTTACTCCTTGTATAAGGACATTTGTAATATGCAGAGGGAAGTCCCCTATGTATTGCATATTCCAATAACCAGGTGTATGGGTAAATAACAATGTTTTCTTGGGGCTGGAAGCTGATGGCTGTCGGTCTTTAAATGCCTCTGATTCCCAATAGTCAGTCACCAGAGAGAAATGACTCTGGGGGGTGATGTAGGTGGTGTTGGGGCTTTGTCAAAGATCCAACCAAAGTACAGTTGTTAAAAGCCAAATAACATGAAGCAGGTTGAAGACCGTTATAACGTCAATGTATGAAACACATAGATTCCATGACATAAATAAGGGGCACTACTATGTGTCATAGCATTACCAATGGAAACTAATGTAGGGCCATCTCATTATGGGCCCCCGGGCAAAGCAGTGCACTGGGGCCCCTGCCTAATATATATATATATATTACCCACCACTACACTACTGGCCTGTCCATATCCTACACTACATTACTGACCCCTCTGCTGGTAGTTGGGACAGGGAGAGGCAGAGGGTGATGTGGTTGGTAGAGAGAGGCCAAGGAAAATGGCTTCTGAGAGATGGTGGGTGACGGTGACACAGAGCTAGAGTATGACAGGTGCTGTTGGTGGCAGAGAGAGGGAATGGGTGATAAAGAGAGGGTGAGATAGTGGATGATAGGGAGAGGGTGAGTGTGACAGACGTTACAGGTGACAGAGGGCAATGGTGACAAGGAAGGGACAAGTGTTACTCGGAGAGGGCTAGGGTGACGGAGATAGTGGTTGACAAGAAGAGGGTAAGGGTAATGTGGCCGACACAGAGAGGAGAGGGGTGACGGACACAAGCGGAATAGGGTGACGGAGTTAGTGGGTGAGAAAGGGAATGTTTTGCTGCCCTCCCCCCCACGCTCAGGTTCCAGGTCCCCCCACCACGCTACAGGCTTCCCACATCGGGACAGTATCTCCTGTGTCCTGCTTGGGACTTTCCTTCCTGGGCGTTTGGACTGTATATAACTGCTGTGCTCTCGTGGTCGGCATAGCAGGGAGATGTAAGGTGAGGCGTGTGGGAGCTCTCCTCAGTGTCTGTCTCCTGCAGAGCTCACGGTAACAGCCAGCAATCAGCCGGGGTGTTGTCTCTGCACTGCAGCCTCTGTAAGTGCCCCCCCCCCCACCCTCTGACCCCCCCTGCGCCCGCCTGAGTTACGCTGCTCGGCTGTTGCAGGAAGTGGCAGCAGGAGAGCCGAGAGTGGTGTGAGCCATGCGGATATGGGGCCTGCCGTACTTGCCGAGGGGGCTTTGGGACTGGTCTAGCTGGGGGTCTAAGGGACCGGCCCTCCAGCAAAATGTCCCGCCGCCCCAATCCGCTCATGGCAGTGTAGGGCAGGCACTGGTATATAGTGCTACAGATGGGGGGAGGCTTGGGCATTGGGGCCCTTGGGCAACTGCCCATCAAGCCCATGTGTTAAGATGGCTCTGCACTATTTTGAATAAGGGGCACTACCAGTGGTGTAGCTAGGTGCCCGGAGCAGGAGCCGGCATTCGTCAGGCGGCGTCTGGTGGACTCGCAAGGCTGGTCAAAGACCGCGTATGAAGCCAGTTTGGGAGGAATTAAGGAGTCTGGGTAATATTATCAGGGTAATAATAAGTAGCTAATTATACCGTATAAAGTCTTGATATAAAAGCTGCTCCCCCTGTATAATAATAATAATAACAACAGGACACCACAGGCTGCTCCCCCTGTATAATAATAATAATAATAACAGGACACCACAGGCTGCTCCCCCTGTATAATAATAATAATAATAACAGGACACCACAGGCTGCTCCCCCTGTATAATAATAACAGGACACCACAAGCTGCTCCCCCTGTATAATAATAATAATAACAGGACACCACAGGCTGCTCCCCCTGTATAATAATAATAATAATAACAACAGGACACCACAGGCTGCTCCCCCTGTATAATAATAACAGGACATCACAAGCTGCTCCTCCTGTATAATAATAATAATAATAATAATAACAGGACACCACAGACTGCTCCCCCTGTATAATAACAAAACACCACAGGTTGCTCCCCCTGTATAATAATAACAGGACACCACAGGTTGCTCCCCCAGTATAATAATAACAGAACACCACAGGCTGCTCCCCCTGAATAACAATAGTAATTACAGGACATCACAGGCTGCTCCTCCTGTATAATAATATTAGGACACCACAGGCTGCACCCCCTCTATAGTATTAGGACACCACAGGCTGCTCCCCCTGTATAATAATAATAATAATAATAACAGGACACCACAGGCTGCTCCCCCTGTATAATAATAATAATAATAACAGGACACCACAGGCTGCTCCCCCTGTATAATAATAATAACGACACCACAGGCTGCTCCCCCTGTATAATAATAACAGGACACCACAAGCTGCTCCCCCTGTATAATAATAATAATAATAACAGGACACCACAGGCTGCTCCCCCTGTATAATAATAATAATAACAACAGGACACCACAGGCTGCTCCCCCTGTATAATAATAACAGGACACCACAAGCTGCTCCCCCTGTATAATAATAATAATAATAACAGGACACCACAGGCTGCTCCCCCTGTATAATAACAAAACACCACAGGCTGCTCCCCCTGTATAATAATAATAATAATAATAACAGGACACCACAGGCTGCTCTTCCTGTATAATAATAACAGGACACCACAGGCTGCTCCCCCTGTATAATAATAATAATAATAATAATAATAATAATAATAACAGGACACCACAGGCTGCTCCCCCTGTATAATAATAACAGGACACCACAAGCTGCTCCCCCTGTATAATAATAATAATAACAGGACACCACAGGCTGCTCCCCCTGTATAATAATAATAATAATAACAGGACACCACAGGCTGCTCCCCCTGTATAATAATAACAGGACACCACAAGCTGCTCCTCCTGTATAATAATAATAATAATAACAGGACACCACAGACTGCTCCCCCTGTATAATAACAAAACACCACAGGCTGCTCCCCCTGTATAATAATAACAGGACACCACAGGTTGCTCCCCCAGTATAATAATAACAGAACACCACAGGCTGCTCCCCCTGAATAACAATAGTAATTACAGGACATCACAGGCTGCTCCTCCTGTATAATAATATTAGGACACCACAGGCTGCACCCCCTCTATAGTATTAGGACACCACAGGCTGCTCCCCCTGTATAATAATAATAATAATAACAGGACACCACAGGCTGCTCCCCCTGTATAATAATAATAATAACAGGACACCACAGGCTGCTCCCCCTGTATAATAATAATAACAGGACACCACAGGCTGCTCCCCCTGTATAATAATAACAGGACACCACAAGCTGCTCCCCCTGTATAATAATAATAATAATAATAACAGGACACCACAGGCTGCTCCCCCTGTATAATAATAATGATAATAACAGGACACCACAGGCTGCTCCCCCTGTATAATAATAACAGGACACCACAAGCTGCTCCCCCTGTATAATAATAATAATAATAATAACAGGACACCACAGGCTGCTCCCCCTGTATAATAACAAAACACCACAGGCTGCTCCCCCTGTATAATAATAATAACAGGACACCACAGGCTGCTCTTCCTGTATAATAATAACAGGACACCACAGGCTGCTCCCCCTGTATAATAATAACAGGACACCACAGGTTGCTCCCCCAGTATAATAATAACAGAACACCACAGGCTGCTCCCCCTGTATAATAATAATAATAATAACAGGACACCACAGGCTGCTCCCCCTGTATAATAATAATAACAGGACACCACAGGCTGCTCTCCCTGTATAATAATAACAGGACACCACAGGTTGCTCCCCCAGTATAATAATAACAGGACACCACAGGCTGCTCCCCCTGTATAATAATAATAACAGGACACCACAGGCTGCTCCCCCTGTATAATAATAATAATAATAACAGGACACCACAGGCTGCTCCCCCTGTATAATAATAACAGGACACCACAGGCTGCTCCCCCTGTATAATAACAGGACACCACAGTCTGCTCCCCCGTGTAATAATAACAGGACACCACAGTCTGCTCCCCTGTATAATAATAACAGGACACCACAGGCTGCTCCTCCTGTATAATAATAACAGGACACCACAGGCTGCTCCCCCTGTATAATAATAACAGGACACCACAGGCTGCTCCCCCTGTATAATAACAGGACACCACAGTCTGCTCCCCTGTGTAATAATAACAGGACACCACAGTCTGCTCCCCATGTATAATAATAACAGGACACCACAGGCTGCTCCTCCTGTATAATAATAACAGGACACCACAGGCTGCTCCCCCTGTATAATAATAACAGGACACCACAGGCTGCTCCCCCTGTATAATAATAACAGTACACTACAGGCTGCTCCCCTGTATAATAATAACAGGACACCACATACTGCTCTCCCAGTATAATAATAACAACAACAGGACACCACAGTCTGCTCCCCTGTGTAATAATAACAGGACACCACAGTCTGCTCCCCATGTATAATAATAACAGGACACCACAGGCTGCTCCTCCTGTATAATAATAACAGGACACCACAGGCTGCTCCCCCTGTATAATAATAATAACAGGACACCACAGGCTGCTCCCCCTGTATAATAATAATAATAATAACAGGACACCACAGGCTGCTCCCCCTGTATAATAATAACAGGACACCACAGGCTGCTCCCCCTGTATAATAACAGGACACCACAGTCTGCTCCCCCGTGTAATAATAACAGGACACCACAGTCTGCTCCCCCTGTATAATAATAACAGGACACCACAGGCTGCTCCTCCTGTATAATAATAACAGGACACCACAGGCTGCTCCCCCTGTATAATAATAACAGGACACCACAGGCTGCTCCCCTTGTATAATAATAATAACAGGACACCACAGGCTGCTCCCCCTATATAATAATAATAATAACAGGACACCACAGTCTGCTCCCCATGTATAATAATAACAGGACACCACAGGCTGCTCCTCCTGTATAATAATAACAGGACACCACAGGCTGCTCCCCCTGTATAATAATAACAGGACACCACAGGCTGCTCCCCCTGTATAATAATAACAGGACACCACAGGCTGCTCCCCCTGTATAATAACAGGACACCACAGTCTGCTCCCCTGTGTAATAATAACAGGACACCACAGTCTGCTACCCATGTATAATAATAACAGGACACCACAGGCTGCTCCTCCTGTATAATAATAACAGGACACCACAGGCTGCTCCCCCTGTATAATAATAACAGGACACCACAGGCTGCTCCCCCTGTATAATAATAACAGTACACTACAGGCTGCTCCCCTGTATAATAATAACAGGACACCACATACTGCTCTCCCAGTATAATAATAACAACAACAGGACACCACAGGCTACTCCCCTGTATAATAATAACAGGACACCACAGGCTACTCCCCTGTATAATAATAACAACAGGACACTACAGGCTGCTCCCCTGTATAATAACAGGACACCACAGGCTGCTGCCCCTGTATAATAATAACAGGACACCACAGGCTGCTCTCCCTGTATAATAATAACAGGACACCAATGGCTACTCCCCCTGTATTATAATAACAGGACACCACAGGCTGTTCCCACTGAAGAATATTAATAATTACAGGACACCACAGGCTGCTCCTCCTGTATAATAATAATAACAGGACACCACAGGCTGCTCCCCCTGAATAACAATAGTAATTACAGGACATCACAGGCTGCTCCTCCTGTATAATAATATTAGGACACCACAGGCTGCACCCCCTCTATAGTATTAGGACACCACAGGCTGCTCCCCCTGTATAATAATAACAGGACACCGCAGGCTGCTCCCCCTGTATAATAATAACAGGACACCACAGGCTGCTCCTTCTGTATAATAATAAAAGGACACCACAGGCTGCTCCCCCCTGTATAATAATAACAGGACACCACAGGCTGCTCCCCCTGTATAATAATAACAGGACACCACAGGCTGCTCCCCCTGTATAATAATAATAATAGCAGGACACCACAGGCTGCTCCCCCTGTATAATAATAATAATAATAATAATAACAGGACACCACAGGCTGCTCCCCCTGTATAATAATAACAGGACACCACAGGCTGCTCCCCCTGTATAATAATAACAAGACACCACAGGCTGCTCCCCCTGTATAATAAAAATATTAACAGGACACCACAGGCTGCTCCCCCTGTATAATAACAAAACACCACAGGCTGCTCCCCCTGTATAATAATAATAACAACAGGACACCACAGGCTGCTCTTCCTGTATAATAATAACAGGACACCACAGGCTGCTCCCCCTGTATAATAATAACAGGACACCACAGGTTGCTCCCCCAGTATAATAATAACAGGACACCACAGGCTGCTCCCCCTGTATAATAATAATAATAATAATAAAAGGACACCACAGGCTGCTCCCCCTGTATAATAATAATAATAATAATAATAACAGGACACCACAGGCTGCTCTCCCTGTATAATAATAACAGGACACCACAGGTTGCTCCCCCAGTATAATAATAACAGGACACCACAGGCTGCTCCCCCTGTATAATAATAATAACAGGACACCACAGGCTGCTCCCCCTGTATAATAATAATAATAATAATAACAGGACACCACAGGCTGCTCCCCCGGTATAATAATAACAGGACACCACAGGCTGCTCCCCTGTATAATAACAGGACACCACAGTCTGCTCCCCTGTGTAATAATAACAGGACACCACAGTCTGCTCCCCCTGTATAATAATAACAGGACACCACAGGCTGCTCCTCCTGTATAATAATAACAGGACACCACAGGCTGCTCCCCCTGTATAATAATAACAGGACACCACAGGCTGCTCCCCCTGTATAATAATAACATTACACTACAGGCTGCTCCCCTGTATAATAATAACAGAACACCACAGGCTGCTCCCACTCTATAATAATAACAGGACACCAATGGCTACTCCCCCTGTATAATAATAACAGGACACCACAGGCTGCTCCCACTGAATAACAATAGTAATTACAGGACATCACAGGCTGCTCCTCCTGTATAATAATAATAAAAGGACACCACAGGCTACTCCCCCTCTATAGTATTAGGACACCACAGGCTGCTCCCCCTGTATAATAATAACAGGACACCGCAGGCTGCTCCCCCTGTATAATAATAACAGGACACCACAGGCTGCTCCTTCTGTATAATAATAACAGGACACCACAGGCTGCTCCCCCTGTATAATAATAATAGCAGGACACCACAGGCTGCTCCCCCTGTATAATAATAATAGCAGGACACCACAGGCTGCTCCCCCTGTATAATAATAATAATAATAATAATAATAATAACAGGACACCACAGGCTGCTCCCCCTGTATAATAATAACAGGACACCACAGGCTGCTCCCCCTGTATAATAATAACAAGACACCACAGGCTGCTCCCCCTGTATAATAACAAAACACCACAGGCTGCTCCCCCTGTATAATAATAATAATAATAATAATAATAATAATAATAATAATAATAATAATAATAATAATATTAACAGGACACCACAGGCTGCTCCCCCTGTATAATAACAAAACACCACAGGCTGCTCCCCCTGTATAATAATAATAACAACAGGACACCACAGGCTGCTCCCCCTGTATAATAATAACAGGACACCACAGGTTGCTCCCCCAGTATAATAATAACAGGACACCACAGGCTGCTCCCCCTGTATAATAATAATAACAGGACACCACAGGCTGCTCCCCCTGTATAATAATAATAATAATAATAATAACAGGACACCACAGGCTGCTCCCCCTGTATAATAATAACAGGACACCACAGGCTGCTCCCCCTGTATAATAATAGGACACCACAGTCTGCTCCCCTGTGTAATAATAACAGGACACCACAGTCTGCTCCCCCTGTATAATAATAACAGGACACCACAGGCTGCTCCTCCTGTATAATAATAACAGGACACCACAGGCTGCTCCCCCTGTATAATAATAACAGGACACCACAGGCTGCTCCCCCTGTATAATAATAACAGTACACTACAGGCTGCTCCCCTGTATAATAATAACAGAACACCACAGGCTGCTTCCCTGTATAATAATAACAGGACACCACATACTGCTCTCCCAGTATAATGATTACAACAACAGGACACCACAGGCTACTCCCCTGTATAATAATAACAGGACATCACAGGCTACTCCCCTGTATAATAATAACAACAGGACACTACAGGCTGCTCCCCTGTATAATAACAGGACACCACAGGCTGCTGCCCCTGTATAATAATAACAGGACACCACAGGCTGCTCCCCCTGTATTATTATAATAATAATAACAACAGGACACCACAGGCTGCTCCCACTCTATAATAATAACAGGACACCAATGGCTACTTCACCTGTATAATAATAACAGGACACCACAGGCTGCTCCCCCTGAAGAATATTAATAATTACAGGACACCACAGGCTGCTCCTCCTGTATAATAATAACAATAGTAATTACAGGACATCACAGGCTGCTCCTCCTGTATAATAATATTAGGACACCACAGGCTGCACCCCCTCTATAGTATTAGGACACCACAGGCTGCTCCCCCTGTATAATAATAACAGGACACCGCAGGCTGCACCCCCTGTATAATAATAACAGGACACCGCAGGCTGCTCCTTCTGTATAATAATAACAGGACACCACAGGCTGCTCCCCCCTGTATAATAATAACAGGACACCACAGGCTGCTCCCCCTGTATAATAATAACAGGACACCACAGGCTGCTCCCCCTGTATAATAATAATAGCAGGACACCACAGGCTGCTCCCCCTGTATAATAATAATAATAACAGGTCACCACAGGCTGCTCCCCCTGTATAATAATAACAGGACACCACAGGCTGCTCCCCCTGTATAATAATAACAAGACACCACAGGCTGCTCCCCCTGTATAATAATAATATTAACAGGACACCATAGGCTGCTCCCCCTGTATAATAATAATAATAATAATAACAGGACACCACAGGCTGCTCCCCCTGTATAATAACAGGACACCACAGGCTGCTCCCCCTGTATGATAACAGGACACCACAGTCTGCTCCCCTGTGTAATAATAACAGGACACCACAGTCTGCTCCCCCTGTATAATAATAACAGGACACCACAGGCTGCTCCTCCTGTATAATAATAACAGGACACAACAGGCTGCTCCCCCTGTATAATAATAACAGGACACCACAGGCTGCTCCCCCTGTATAATAATAATAACAGTACACTACAGGCTGCTCCCCTGTATAATAATAACAGGACACCACAGGCTGCTCCCCTGTATAATAATAACAGGACACCACATACTGCTCTCCCAGTATAATAATAACAACAACAGGACACCACAGGCTACTCCCCTGTATAATAATAACAGGACACCACAGGCTACTCCCATGTATAATAATAACAACAGGACACAACAGGCTGCTCCCCTGTATAATAACAGGACACCACAGGCTGCTGCCCCTGTATAATAATAACAGGACACCAAAGGCTGCTCCCCCTGTATTATAATAATAATAATAATAATAACAGGACACCACAGGCTGCTCCCACTGTATAATAATAACAGGACACCACAGGCTACTCCCCCTGTATAATAATAACAGGACACCACAGGCTGCTCCCCCTAAAGAATATTAATAATTACAGGACACCACAGGCTGCTCCCTCTGTATAATAATAATAATAATAATAATAATAATAATAATAATAATAATAGGACACCACAGGCTGCTCCCCCTGTATAATAACAACAGGACACCACAGGCTGCTCCCCCTGTATAATAACAGGACACCACAGTCTGCTCCCCTGTGTAATAATAACAGGACACCACAGTCTGCTCCCCCTGTATAATAATAACAGGACACCACAGGCTTCTCCTCCTGTATAATAAAACAGGACACCACAGTCTGCTCCCCCTGTATAATAATAATAATAGTACACTACAGGCTGCTCCCCTGTATAATAATAACAGGACACCACAGGCTGCTCCCCTGTATAATAATAACAGGACACCACATACTGCTCTCCCAGTATAATAATAACAACAACAACAGGACACCACAGGCTACTCCCCCTGTATAATAACAACAGGACACCACAGGCTGCTCCCCCTGTATAATAACAGGACACCACAGTCTGCTCCCCTGTGTAATAATAACAGGACACCACAGTCTGCTCCCCCTGTATAATAATAACAGGACACCACAGGCTTCTCCTCCTGTATAATAATAAAAGGACACCACAGGCTACTACCCTGTTTAATAATAACAACAGGACACTACAGGCTGCTCCCCTGTATAATAACAGGACACCACAGGCTGCTCCCCCTGTATAATAATAACAGGACACCACAGGATGCTCTCCTGTGTAATAATAACAGGACACCACAGGCTACTCCCCTGTATAATAATAACAGGACACCACAGGCTACTCCCCTGTTTAATAATAACAACAGGACACTACAGGCTGCTCCCCTGTATAATAACAGGACACCACAGGCTGCTGCCCCTGTATAATAATAACAGGACACCACAGGCTGCTCCCCCTGTATTATAATAATAGGACACCACAGGCTGCTCCCACTGTATAATAATAACAGGACACCACAGGCTACTCCCCCTGTATAATAATAACAGGACACCACAGGCTGCTCCCCCTGAAGAATATTAATAATTACAGGACACCACAGGCTGCTCTCCCTGCTGTATAATAATAATATTAGGACACCACAGGCTGCTTCCCTGTATAATAATATTAGGACACCACAGGCTGCACCCCCGGTATAATATTAGGAAACCACAGTCTGCTTCCCCTGTATAATAATTCCAGGGAACTATAGGCTGTTCCTACTGTATAATAATAGCAGGACACCACAGCCTGCTCCTCCTGCTGAATATAATGACTTAGTTGTGTGACCTCCACTCTCTGACCCTCGTTACCCGGATGCTAAGAAAGAGTTTCCGATCTTTGAAACGCAAAACATCCCGAAATTCAAATTCCGGAAGTCATATGGACCGCATAGACCGGAAATGGGTTGTGTAACACCGTATGTGGGCTGTGTTTCCGGGAGAGAGTTTGCGGTGACTTGCATGAGTATGTACGGTACGTAGACAACGCCTGATATCTGCAAATAGATATATACATATATGTACCTCACATACCCCTGTACTACTGCCCCCATCACCTCACATACCCCTGTACCACTGCCCCCATCACCTCACATACCCCTGTACCACTGCCCCCATCACCTCACATACCCCTGTACCACTGCCCCCATCACCTCACATACCCCTGTACCACTGCCCCCATCACCTCACATACCCCTGTACTACTGCCCCCATCACCTCACATACCCCTGTACCACTGCCCCCATCACCTCACATACCCCTGTACCACTGCCCCCATCACCTCACATCCCCCTGTACCACTGCCCCCATCACCTCACATCCCCCTGTACCGCTGCCCCCATCACCTCACATACCCTCGTACTACTGCCCCCATCACCTCACATACCCCTGTACCACTGCCCCCATCACCTCACATACCCCTGTACTACTGCCCCCATCACCTCACATACCCCTGTACCACTGCCCCCATCACCTCACATCCCCCTGTACCACTGCCCCCATCACCTCACATCCCCCTGTACCGCTGCCCCCATCACCTCACATACCCTCGTACTACTGCCCCCATCACCTCACATACCCCCGTACTACTGCCCCCATCACCTCACATACCCCTGTACTACTGCCCCCATCACCTCACATACCCCTGTACCACTGCCCCCATCACCTCACATACCCCTGTACCACTGCCCCCATCACCTCACATCCCCCTGTACTACTGCCCCCATCACCTCACATACCCCTGTACCACTGCCCCCATCACCTCACATACCCCTGTACCACTGCCCCCATCACCTCACATACCCCTGTACTACTGCCCCCATCACCTCACATACCCCTGTACCACTGCCCCCATCACCTCACATACCCCTGTACCACTGCCCCCATCACCTCACATACCCCTGTACTACTGCCCCCATCACCTCACATACCCCTGTACCACTGCCCCCATCACCTCACATACCCTCGTACTACTGCCCCCATCACCTCACATACCCCCGTACTACTGCCCCCATCACCTCACATACCCCTGTACTACTGCCCCCATCACCTCACATACCCCTGTACCACTGCCCCCATCACCTCACATACCCCTGTACCACTGCCCCCATCACCTCACATCCCCCTGTACTACTGCCCCCATCACCTCACATACCCCTGTACCACTGCCCCCATCACCTCACATACCCCTGTACCACTGCCCCCATCACCTCACATACCCCTGTACCACTGCCCCCATCACCTCACATACCCCTGTACTACTGCCCCCATCACCTCACATACCCCTGTACCACTGCCCCCATCACCTCACATACCCCTGTACCACTGCCCCCATCACCTCACATACCCCTGTACTACTGCCCCCATCACCTCACATACCCCTGTACCACTGCCCCCATCACCTCACATCCCCCTGTACCGCTGCCCCCATCACCTCACATACCCCCGTACTACTGCCCCCATCACCTCACATACCCCCGTACTACTGCCCCCATCACCTCACATACCCCTGTACTACTGCCCCCATCACCTCACATACCCCTGTACCACTGCCCCCATCACCTCACATACCCCTGTACCACTGCCCCCATCACCTCACATCCCCCTGTACTACTGCCCCCATCACCTCACATACCCCTGTACCACTGCCCCCATCACCTCACATACCCCTGTACCACTGCCCCCATCACCTCACATACCCCTGTACCACTGCCCCCATCACCTCACATACCCCTGTACCACTGCCCCCATCACCTCACATACCCCTGTACCACTGCCCCCATCACCTCACATACCCCTGTACCACTGCCCCCATCACCTCACATACCCCTGTACCACTGCCCCCATCACCTCACATACCCTCGTACTACTGCCCCCATCACCTCACATACCCCCGTACTACTGCCCCCATCACCTCACATACCCCTGTACTACTGCCCCCATCACCTCACATACCCCTGTACCACTGCCCCCATCACCTCACATACCCCTGTACCACTGCCCCCATCACCTCACATCCCCCTGTACTACTGCCCCCATCACCTCACATACCCCTGTACCACTGCCCCCATCACCTCACATACCCCTGTACCACTGCCCCCATCACCTCACATACCCCTGTACTACTGCCCCCATCACCTCACATACCCCTGTACTACTGCCCCCATCACCTCACATACCCCTGTACCACTGCCCCCATCACCTCACATACCCCTGTACTACTGCCCCCATCACCTCACATACCCCTGTACCGCTGCCCCCATCACCTGACATACCCCTGTACTGCTGCCCCCATCACCTCACATACCCCTGTACCGCTGCCCCCATCACCTCACATACCCCTGTACCGCTGCCCATATCACCTCACATACCCCTGTACCGCTGCCCCCATCACCTCACATACCCCTGTACCGCTGCCCCCATCACCTCACATACCCCTGTACCGCTGCCCCCATCACCTCACATACCCCTGTACCGCTGCCCCCATCACCTCACATACCCCTGTACCGCTGCCCCATCACCTCACATACCCCTGTACCGCTGCCCCCATCACCTCACATACCCCTGTACCGCTGCCCCCATCACCTCACATCCCCCTGTACCGCTGCCCCCATCACCTCACATACCCCTGTACCGCTGCCCCCATCACCTCACATACCCCTGTACCGCTGCCCCCATCACCTCACATCCCCCTGTACCGCTGCCCCCATCACCTCACATCCCCCTGTACCGCTGCCCCCATCACCTCACATCCCCCTGTACCGCTGCCCCCATCACCTCACATCCCCCTGTACCGCTGCCCCCATCACCTCACATCCCCCTGTACCGCTGCCCCCATCACCTCACATCCCCCTGTACCGCTGCCCCCATCACCTCACATCCCCCTGTACCGCTGCCCCCATCACCTCACATCCCCCTGTACCGCTGCCCCCATCACCTCACATCCCCCTGTACCGCTGCCCCCATCACCTCACATCCCCCTGTACCGCTGCCCCCATCACCTCACATCCCCCTGTACCGCTGCCCCCATCACCTCACATCCCCCTGTACCGCTGCCCCCATCACCTCACATCCCCCTGTACCGCTGCCCCCATCACCTCACATCCCCCTGTACCGCTGCCCCCATCACCTCACATCCCCCTGTACCGCTGCCCCCATCACCTCACATCCCCCTGTACCGCTGCCCCCATCACCTCACATACCCCTGTACCGCTGCCCCCATCACCTCACATACCCCTGTACCGCTGCCCCCATCACCTCACATACCCCTGTACCGCTGCCCCCATCACCTCACATACCCCTGTACCGCTGCCCCCATCACCTCACATACCCCTGTACCGCTGCCCCCATCACCTCACATACCCCTGTACCGCTGCCCCCATCACCTCACATACCCCTGTACCGCTGCCCCCATCACCTCACATACCCCTGTACCGCTGCCCCCATCACCTCACATACCCCTGTACCGCTGCCCCCATCACCTCACATCCCCCTGTACCGCTGCCCCCATCACCTCACATACCCCTGTACCGCTGCCCCCATCACCTCACATACCCCTGTACCGCTGCCCCCATCACCTCACATACCCCTGTACCGCTGCCCCCATCACCTCACATACCCCTGTACCGCTGCCCCCATCACCTCACATACCCCTGTACCGCTGCCCCCATCACCTCACATACCCCTGTACCGCTGCCCCCATCACCTCACATCCCCCTGTACCGCTGCCCCCATCACCTCACATACCCCTGTACCGCTGCCCCCATCACCTCACATACCCCTGTACCGCTGCCCCCATCACCTCACATACCCCTGTACCGCTGCCCCCATCACCTCACATCCCCCTGTACCGCTGCCCCCATCACCTCACATCCCCCTGTACCGCTGCCCCCATCACCTCACATCCCCCTGTACCGCTGCCCCCATCACCTCACATCCCCCTGTACCGCTGCCCCCATCACCTCACATCCCCCTGTACCGCTGCCCCCATCACCTCACATCCCCCTGTACCGCTGCCCCCATCACCTCACATCCCCCTGTACCGCTGCCCCCATCACCTCACATCCCCCTGTACCGCTGCCCCCATCACCTCACATCCCCCTGTACCGCTGCCCCCATCACCTCACATCCCCCTGTACCGCTGCCCCCATCACCTCACATCCCCCTGTACCGCTGCCCCCATCACCTCACATCCCCCTGTACCGCTGCCCCCATCACCTCACATCCCCCTGTACCGCTGCCCCCATCACCTCACATCCCCCTGTACTGCTGCCCCCATCACCTCACATCCCCCTGTACTGCTGCCCCATCACCTGTATACCCCTGTACTACTGCCCCCATCACCTCACATACCCCTGTACTGCTGCCCTCATCACCTCACATCCCCCTGTACTGCTACTGCCCCCATCACCTCACATACCCCTGTACTGCTGCCCTCATCACCTCACATCCCCCTGTACTGCTGCCCTCATCACCTCACATCCCCCTGTACTGCTGCCCCATCACCTGTATACCCCTGTACTACTGCCCCCATCACCTCACATACCCCTGTACTGCTGCCCTCATCATCTCACATCCCCCTGTACTGCTACTGCCCCCATCACCTCACATACCCCTGTACTGCTGCCCTCATCACCTCACATCCCCCTGTACTGCTGCCCTCATCACCTCACATCCCCCTGTACTGCTGCCCCCATCACCTCACATCCCCCTGTACTGCTGCCCCCATCACCTCACATCCCCCTGTACCGCTGCCCCCATCACCTCACATCCCCCTGTACCGCTGCCCCCATCACCTCACATCCCCCTGTACTGCTGCCCCCATCACCTCACATCCCCCTGTACTGCTGCCCCATCACCTGTATACCCCTGTACTACTGCCCCCATCACCTCACATACCCCTGTACTGCTGCCCTCATCACCTCACATCCCCCTGTACTGCTACTGCCCCCATCACCTCACATACCCCTGTACTGCTGCCCTCATCACCTCACATCCCCCTGTACTGCTGCCCTCATCACCTCACATCCCCCTGTACTGCTGCCCCATCACCTGTATACCCCTGTACTACTGCCCCCATCACCTCACATACCCCTGTACTGCTGCCCTCATCATCTCACATCCCCCTGTACTGCTACTGCCCCCATCACCTCACATACCCCTGTACTGCTGCCCTCATCACCTCACATCCCCCTGTACTGCTGCCCTCATCACCTCACATCCCCCTGTACTGCTGCCCCCATCACCTCACATCCCCCTGTACTGCTGCCCCCATCACCTCACATCCCCCTGTACTGCTGCCCCCATCACCTCACATCCCCCTGTACTGCTGCCCCCATCACCTCACATACCCCTGTACCGCTGCCCCCATCACCTCACATACCCCTGTACTGCTGCCCCCATCACCTCACATCCCTCTGTACTACTGCCCCCATCACCTCACATCCCCCTGTACTGCTGCCCCCGGGATGCAGTTAAGATCCCGGCGGTCGGAATCCCGGCGTTCAGAATCCCGACGCCGGAATCCCGACCGCCGAAATGCCGACACTTTCTCCCTCCTGGGGTGTCCACGACACCCCTGGAGGGAGAATAAATTAGTGTGCCGAGCGTAGCGAGGCACCGGGCCCGCTGCGTGGCGAGCGCAGCGAGCCCGCAAGGGGGGGGCGATCCACGTCCCCCCTTGTCGGCATTTCGGCTGTCGGGATTCCGGCGTCGGGATTCTGAACGCCGGGATCCCGACCGCCGGGATTCAATACTGAATCCGCTGCCCCCATCACCTCACATCCCCCTGTACTGCTGCCCCCATCACCTCACATACCCCTTTACTGCTGCCCCCATCACCTGTATACCCCTGTACTGCTGCCCCCATCACCTCACATCCCCCTGTACTGCTGCCCCCATCACCTCACATCCCCCTGTACTGCTGCCCCCATCACCTCACATACCCCTTTACTGCTGCCCCCATCACCTGTATACCCCTGTACTGCTGCCCCCATCACCTCACATCCCCCTGTACTACTGCCCCCATCACCTCACATACCCCTGTACTGCTGCCCCCATCACCTCACATCCCCCTGTACTGCTGCCCCCATCACCTCACATCCCCCTGTACTACTGCCCCTATCACCTGTATACCCCTGTACTACTGCCCCCATCACCACACATACCCCTGTACTACTGCCCCCATCACCTGTATACCCCTGTACTACTGCCCCCATCACCACACATACCCCTGTACTACTGCCCCCATCACCTGTATACCCCTGTACTACTGCCCCCATCACCTCACATCCCCCTGTACTGCTGCCCCCATCACCACACATACCCCTGTACTACTGCCCCCATCACCTGTATACCCCTGTACTACTGCCCCCATCACCTGTATACCCCTGTACTACTGCCCCTATCACCTGTATACCCCTGTACTGCTGCCCCTATCACCTGTATACCCCTGTACTACTGCCCCCATCACCTGTATACCCCTGTACTACTGCCCCCATCACCTGTATACCCCTGTACTGCCCCTATCACCTGTATACCCCTGTACTACTGCCCCTATCACCTGTATACCCCTGTACTGCTGCCCCTATCACCTGTATACCCCTGTACTGCTGCACCCATCACATCACAACCCCTGTACTACTGCCCCTATCACCTGTATACCCCTGTACTGCTGCCCCTATCACCTGTATACCCCTGTACTACTGCCCCTATCACCTGTATACCCCTGTACTACTGCCCCTATCACCTGTATACCCCTGTACTGCTGCCCCTATCACCTGTATACCCCTGTACTGCCCCTATCACCTGTATACCCCTGTACTACTGCCCCCATCACCTGTATACCCCTGTACTGCTGCCCCTATCACCTGTATACCCCTGTACTGCTGCCCCTATCACCTGTATACCCCTGTACTGCTGCCCCTATCACCTGTATACCCCTGTACTGCTGCCCCTATCACCTGTATACCCCTGTACTACTGCCCCTATCACCTGTATACCCCTGTACTGCCCCTATCACCTGTATACCCCTGTACTACTGCCCCTATCACCTGTATACCCCTGTACTACTGCCCCTATCACCTGTATACCCCTGTACTACTGCCCCTATCAGCTGTATACCCCTGTACTGCCCCTATCACCTGTATACCCCTGTACTGCCCCTATCACCTGTATACCCCTGTACTACTGCCCCTATCACCTGTATACCCCTGTACTACTGCCCCTATCACCTGTATACCCCTGTACTGCCCCTATCAGCTGTATACCCCTGTACTACTGCCCCTATCACCTGTATACCCCTGTATTACTGCCCCTATCACCTGTATACCCCTGTACTACTGCCCCTATCACCTGTATACCCCTGTACTACTGCCCCTATCACCTGTATACCCCTGTACTACTGCCCCTATCACCTCACATACCCCTGTACTGCCCCTATCACCTGTATACCCCTGTACTGCTGCCCCCATCACCTGTATACCCCTGTACTACTGCCCCCATCACCTGTATACCCCTGTACTACTGCCCCTATCACCTGTATACCCCTGTACTGCTGCCCCCATCACCTGTATACCCCTGTACTACTGCCCCCATCACCTGTATACCCCTGTACTACTGCCCCTATCACCTGTATACCCCTGTACTGCTGCCCCTATCACCTGTATACCCCTGTACTACTGCCCCTATCACCTGTATACCCCTGTACTGCCCCCATCACCTGTATACCCCCTGTACTACTGCCCCTATCACCTGTATACCCCTGTACTACTGCCCCCATCACCTGTATACCCCCTGTACTACTGCCCCTATCACCTGTATACCCCTGTACTACTGCCCCCATCACCTGTATACCCCTGTACTACTGCCCCTATCACCTGTATACCCCTGTACTGTCCCTATCACCTGTATACCCCTGTACTACTGCCCCTATCACCTGTATACCCCTGTACTGCTGCCCCTATCACCTGTATACCCCTGTACTACTACCCCTATCACCTGTATACCCCTGTACTACTGCCCCTATCACCTGTATACCCCTGTACTGTCCCTATCACCTGTATACCCCTGTACTACTGCCCCTATCACCTGTATACCCCTGTACTGCTGCCCCTATCACCTGTATACCCCTGTACTACTACCCCTATCACCTGTATACCCCTGTACTACTGCCCCCATCACCTGTATACCCCTGTACTACTGCCCCTATCACCTGTATACCCCTGTACTACTGCCCCTATCAGCTGTATACCCCTGTACTACTGCCCCTATCACCTGTATACCCCTGTACTACTGCCCCTATCACCTGTATACCCCTGCACTACTGCCCCCATCACCTGTATACCCCTGTACTACTGCCCCTATCACCTGTATACCCCTGTACTACTGCCCCTATCATCTGTATACCCCTGTACTGCTGCCCCCATCACCTGTATAACCCTGTACTGCCCCTATCACCTGTATACCCCTGTACTACTGCCCCTATCACCTGTATACCCCTGTACTACTGCCCCTATCACCTGTATACCCCTGTACTACTGCCCCTATCACCTGTATACCCCTGTACTACTGCCCCTATCACCTGTATACCCCTGTACTACTGCCCCTATCACCTGTATACCCCTGTACTACTGCCCCATCACCTGTATACCCCTGTACTACTGCCCCCATCACCTGTATACCCCTGTACTACTGCCCCCATCACCTGTATACCCCTGTACTACTGCCCCTATCACCTGTATACCCCTGTACTGCCCCTATCACCTGTATACCCCTGTACTACTGCCCCTATCACCTGTATACCCCTGTACTACTGCCCCTATCGCCTGTATACCCCTGTACTACTGCCCCTATCGCCTGTATACCCCTGTACTACTGCCCCTATCGCCTGTATACCCCTGTACTACTGCCCCTATCACCTGTATACCCCTGTACTGCTGCCCCTATCGCCTGTATACCCCTGTACTGCTGCCCCCATCGCCTGTATACCCCTGTACTACTGTCCCTATCACCTGTATACCCCTGTACTGCTGCCTCTATCACCTGTATACCCCTGTACTGCTGCCCCCATCACCTGTATACCCCTGTACTACTGCCCCTATCACCTGTATACCCCTGTACTACTGCCCCCATCACCTGTATACCCCTGTACTACTGCCCCTATCACCTGTATACCCCTGTACTACTGCCCCTATCACCTGTATACCCCTGTACTACTGCCCCTATCACCTGTATACCCCTGTACTGCCCCTATCACCTGTATACCCCTGTACTACTGCCCCCATCACCTGTATACCCCTGTACTACTGCCCCTATCAGCTGTATACCCCTGTATTACTACCGCTATCACCTGTATACCCCTGTACTGCTGCCCCTATCACCTGTATACCCCTGTACTGCTGCCCCTATCACCTGTATACCCCTGTACTACTGCCCCTATCACCTGTATACCCCTGTACTACTGCCCCTATCACCTGTATACCCCTGTACTACTGCCCCTATCACCTGTATACCCCTGTACTACTACCCCTATCACCTGTATACCCCTGTACTACTGCCCCCATCACCTCACATACCCCTGTACTGCTGCCCCTATCACCTGTATACCCCTGTACTACTGCCCCCATCACCTGTATACCCCTGTACTACTGCCCCTATCACCTGTATACCCCTGTACTACTGCCCCCATCACCTGTATACCCCTGTACTACTACCCCTATCACCTGTATACCCCTGTACTACTGCCCCTATCACCTGTATACCCCTGTACTACTGCCCCTATCACCTGTATACCCCTGTACTACTGCCCCTATCACCTGTATACCCCTGTACTGCTGCCCCTATCACCTGTATACCCCTGTACTACTGCCCCTATCACCTGTATACCCCTGTACTACTACCCCTATCACCTGTATACCCCTGTACTGCTACCCCTATCACCTGTATACCCCTGTACTACTGCCCCTATCACCTGTATACCCCTGTACTACTGCCCCTATCACCTGTATACCCCTGTACTACTACCCCTATCACCTGTATACCCCTGTACTACTGCCCCTATCACCTGTATACCCCTGTACTACTGCCCCTATCACCTGTATACCCCTGTACTACTGCCCCCATCACCTGTATACCCCTGTACTGCCCCTATCACCTGTATACCCCTGTACTGCTGCCCCTATCACCTGTATACCCCTGTACTGCTCCCCCTATCACCTGTATACCCCTGTACTACTGCCCCCATCACCTGTATACCCCTGTACTACTGCCCCTATCACCTGTATACCCCTGTACTGCTGCCCCCATCACCTCACATACCCCTGTACTACTGCCCCCATCACCTCACATACCCCTGTACTACTGCCCCTATCACCTGTATACCCCTGTACTACTGCCCCTATCACCTGTATACCCCTGTACTACTGCCCCTATCACCTGTATACCCCCGTACTACTGCCCCTATCACCTGTATACCCCCGTACTACTGCCCCCATCACCTCACATACCCCTGTACTACTGCCCCTATCACCTGTATACCCCTGTACTGCTGCCCCCATCACCTCACATACCCCTGTACTGCTGCCCCTATCACCTTTATACCCCTGTACTGCTGCCCCTATCACCTGTATATCCCTGTACTGCTGCCCCCATCACCTGTATACCCCTGTACTACTGCCCCTATCAGCTGTATACCCCTGTACTACTGCCCCTATCACCTGTATACCCCTGTACTGCCCCTATCACCTCTATACCCATGAATAGGACTTTATACAGTAACACCGGGGGATGTGACCGGAGAGGTGACTGCTGGGAATGGGACGTTATACAGTAACACCAGGGATGTGACCGGAGAGGTGACTGCTGGGAATGGGACGTTATACAGTAACACCGGGGGATGTGACCGGAGAGGTGACTGCTGGGAATGGGACGTTATACAGTAACACCGGGGGATGTGACCCGAGAGGTGACTGCTGGGAATGGGATGTTATACAGTAACACCGGGGGATGTGACCGGAGAGGTGACTGCTGGGAATGGGGCGTTATACAGTAACACCGGGGGATGTGACCGGAGAGGTGACTGCTGGGAATGGGACGTTATACAGTAACATCGGGGGATGTGACCGGAGAGGTGACTGCTGGGAATGGGACGTTATACAGTAACACCGGGGGATGTGACCGGAGAGGTGACAGCTGGGAATGG
Organism: Crinia signifera; assembly: GCF_055691185.1. NCBI lineage: Eukaryota > Metazoa > Chordata > Amphibia > Anura > Myobatrachidae > Crinia > Crinia signifera. Next base: position 4,967,266 of record NC_139222.1, on the reverse strand, counting down.
GACGTTATACAGTAACACCGGGGGATGTGACCGGAGAGGTGACTGCTGGGAATGGGATGTTATACAGTAACACCGGGGGATGTGACCGGAGAGGTGACTGCTGGGAATGGGATTTTATACAGTAACACCCGGAGAGGTGACTGCTGGGAATGGGGAATTATACAGTAACACCGGGGATGTGACAGGAGAGGTGACTGCTGGGAATGGGACGTTATACAGTAACACCGGGGGATGTGACCAAAGAGGTGACTGCTGGGAATGGGACGTTATACTGTAACACCGGGGGATGTGACCGGAGAGGTGACTGCTTGGAATGGGACGTTATACAGTAACACCGGGGGATGTGACCGGAGAGGTGACTGCTTGGAATGGGACGTTATACAGTAACACCAGGGGGATGTGACTGGAGAGGTGACTGCTGGGAATGGGGCGTTATACAGTAACACCAGGGGATGTGACCGGAGAGGTGACTGCAGGGAATGGGACGTTATACAGTAACACCGGGGGATGTGACCGGAGAGGTGACTGCTGGGAATGGGATGTTATACAGTAACACCGGGGGATGTGACCGGAGAGGTGACTGCTGGGAATGGGACGTTATACAGTAACACCGGGGGATGTGACCGGAGAGGTGACTTCTTGGAATGGGACGTTATACAGTAACACCGGGAGATGTGACCGGAGAGGTGACTGCTGGGAATGGGACATTATACAGTAACACCGTGGGATGTGACCGGAGAGGTGACTGCTGGGAATAGGGCGTTATACAGTAACACCAGGGGATGTGACCGGAGAGGTGACTGCAGGGAATGGGACGTTATACAGTAACACCGGGGGATGTGACCGGAGAGGTGACTGCTGGGAATGGGATGTTATACAGTAACACCGGGGGATGTGACCGGAGAGGTGACTGCTTGGAATGGGACGTTATACAGTAACACCGGGGGATGTGACTGGAGAGGTGACTGCTGGGAATGGGACATTATACAGTAACAGCGGGGGATGTGACCGGAGAGGTGACTGCTGGGAATGGGACGTTATACAGTAACACCGGGGGATGTGACCGGAGAGGTGACTGCTGGGAATGGGACGTTATACAGTAACACCTGCTATGTGACCGGAGAGGTGATTGCTGGGAATGGGACGTTATACAGTAACACCAGGGGGATGTGACTGGAGAGGTGACTGCTGGGAATGGGACATTATACAGTAACACCGGGGGATGTGACTGGAGAGGTGACTGCTGGGAATGGGACGTTATACAGTAACACCAGGGATGTGACCGGAGAGGTGACTGCTGGGAATGGGACGTTATACAGTAACAGCGGGGGATGTGACCGGAGAGGTGACTGCTGGGAATGGGACGTTATACAGTAACAGCGGGGGATGTGACCAGAGAGGTGACTGCTGGGAATGGGACATTATACAGTAACACCGGGGGAGGTGACTTCTGGGAATGGGACGTTATACAGTAACACCAGGGATGTGACCGGAGAGGTGACTGCTGGGAATGGGACGTTATACAGTAACACCAGGGGACGTGATCGGAGAGGTGGCTGCTGGGAATGGGATGTTATCCGGTCAAAACCGGGGGGATGTGACAGGAGAGGTGACTGCTGGGAATTGGACGTTATACAGTATCACCGGGGGATGTGACCGGAGAGGTGACTGCTGGGAATGGGACGTTATACAGTAACACCGGGGGATGTGACCGGAGAGGTGACTGCTGGGAATGGGGCGTTATACAGTAACACCGGGGGATGTGACCGGAGAGGTGAGTGCTTTGAATGGGACGTTATACAGTAACACCGGGGGATGTGACCGGAGAGGTGACTGCTGGGAATGGGACGTTATACAGTAACAGCGGGAGAGGTGACTGCTGGGAATGAGACGTTATACAGTAACACTGGGGATGTGACCGGAGAGGTGACTGCTGTGAATGGGACGTTATACAGTAACACCGGGGGGATGTGACCGGAGAGGTGACTGATGGGAATGGGACGTTATACAGTAACATCGGGGGATGTGACCGGAGAGGTGACTGATGGGAATGGGACATTATACAGTAACACCGGGGATGTGACCGGAGAGGTGACTGCTGGGAATGGGACGTTATACAGTAACACTGGGGGATGTGACCGGAGAGGTGACTGCTGGGAATGTGACGTTATACAGTAACACCGGGGATGTGACCGGAGACGTGACTGCTGGGAATGGGACGTTATACAGTAACACCGGGGGATGTGACTGGAGAGATGACTGCTGGAAATGGGACATTATACAGGAACACCGGGTGATGTAACCGGAGAGGTGACTGCTGGGAATGGAACGTTATACAGTAACACCTGGGAATGGGATGTTATACAGTAACACCGGGGGATGTGACTGGAGAGGTGACTGCTGGGAATGGGACATTATACAGTAACACCCAGGGGATGTGACTGGAGAGGTGACTGCTGGGAATGGGACATTATACAGTAACACCAGGGATGTGACAGGAGAGGTGACTGCTGGGAATGGGACGTTATACAGTAACACCAGTGATATGACCAGAGAGGTGAATGCTGGGAATGGGACGTTATACAGTAACACCAGGAGAGGTGACTGCTGGGATTGTGAAATTTTACAGTAACACCGGGGGATGTGACCGGAGAGGTGACCGCTGGGAATGGGACGTTATACAGTAACATCGGGGGATGTGACCGGACAGGTGACTGCTGAGAATGGGACGCTATACAGTAACTCCGGAGGATGTGACCGGAGAGGTGACTGCTGGGAATGGGACGTTATACAGTAACACCGGGGATGTGACCTGAGAGGTGACTGCTGGGAATGGGGCGTTATACAGTAACACCGGGGGATGTGACAGGAGAGGTGACTGCTGGGAATGGGACGTGATACAGTAACACCGGGGATGTGACCGGAGAGGTGACTGCTGGGAATGGGATGTTATACAGTAACACCGGGGGATGTGACCGGAGAGGTGACTGCTGGGAATGGGACGTTATACAGTAACACTGGGGGGATGTGACCGGAGAGGTGACTGCTGGGAATGGGACGTTATACAGTAACACCGGGGGATGTGACCGGAGAGGTGACTGCTGGGAATGGGACATTATACAGTAACACCGGGGGATGTGGCCAGAGAGGTGACTGCTGGGAATGGGATGTTATACAGTAACACCGGGGATGTGACAGGAGAGGTGACTGCTGGGAATGGGATGTTATACAGTAACACCGGGGGCTGTGACCGGAGAGATGACTGCTGGGAATGGGACGTTATACAGTAACACCAGGGGATGTGACCGGAGAGGTGACTGCTGGTAATGGGACGTTATACAGTAACACCGGGGGATGTGACAGGAGAGGTGCCTGCTGGGAATGGGACATTATACAGTAACAGCGGGGGATGTGACCGGAGAGGTGACTGCTGGGAATGGGACGTTATACAGTAACACCGGGGATGTGACCGGAGAGGTGACTGCTGGGAATGGGACGTTATACAGTAACACTGGGGATGTGACAGGAGAGGTGACTGCTGGGAATGGGACGTTATACAGTAACACCGGGGGATGTGACCGGAGAGGTGACTGCTGGGAATGGGACGTTATACAGTAACACCGGGGATGTGACGGGAGAGGGGACTGCTGGGAATGGGACGTTATACAGTAACCCCGGTGGATGTGTCTGGGTGATGACTGTATCATTGTTTGTGTCAGGTTCCTATAAGGTGTCAGGATGTCACTGTCTATCTCTCCATGCAGGACGGGGAGTATATTGAGGAACACAGGGGTCTGTACAAGGATGTGATGATGGTGAATCACCGGCCCCACACATCACTGGGTAAGAGGAGACATTTATTGTACAGGGGAGAGCAGGTATGGGGGTCCCCTATATACACTCAGCATCTGATAATCACATATATACAATGTCTTCAGTCACTGTGTGTCTCCTACAGATGGGCCCAGTAATAGGAATACCCCAGAGAGATGTCCCCGTCCTCTGTATTCCCAGGATAATCACATATATACCATGTACTCAGTCACTGCGTGTCTCCTACAGATGGGCCCAGTAACAGGAATACCCCAGAGAGATGTCCCCGTCCTCTGTATTCCCAGGATAATCACATATATACCATGTCCTCAGTCACTGTGTGTCTCCTACAGATGGGCCCAGTAACAGGAATACCCCAGAGAGATGTCCCCGTCCTCTGTATTCCCAGGATAATCACATATATACCATGTCCTCAGTCACTGCGTGTCTCCTACAGATGGGCCCAGTAACAGAGATACCCCAGAGAGATGTCCCCGTCCTCTGTATTCCCAGGATTGTACAGAGGAGAATCACAGGACCCCACAGGAGGATCAGGTAGGTGGGATTTAGGGTCTCTCCAATACAACAAAGTGACTGTCACTATATGATCTGTACAGAAGCTGTGTGTCTTATACACGGATATTATACATTTAAATTGTTATTCTTTAAATCACGCATGTAACTGATATGAAGGCAGAAGAAAAAACGTATGTGACTGATATGAAGGCAGAAGATACAGGGGGAGAAGAAGAGACATATGTGACTGTTATGAAGGCAGAAGGTACAGAGGGAGGAGAAGAGACGTATGTGACTGATATGAAGGCAGAAGGTACAGAGGGAGAAGAAGAGACGTATGTGACTGATATGAAGGCAGAAGATACAGAGGGAGGAGAAGAGACGTATGTGACTGATATGAAGGCAGAAGATACAGAGGGAGAAGAGACGTATGTGACTGATATGAAGGCAGAAGATACAGAGGGAGGAGAAGAGACGTATGTGACTGATATGAAGGCAGAAGATACAGAGGGAGAAGAGACGTATGTGACTGATATGAAGGCAGAAGATACAGAGGGAGAAGAAGAGATGTATGTGACTGATATGAAGGCAGAAGATACAGAGGGAGAAGAAGAGACGTATGTGACTGATATGAAGGCAGAAGATACAGAGGGAGAAGAAGAGACGTATGTGACTGATATGAAGGCAGAAGGTACAGAGGGAGAAGAAGAGACGTATGTGACTGATATGAAGGCAGAAGATACAGAGGGAGAAGAAGAGACATATGTGACTGATATGAAGGCAGAAGATACAGAGGGAGAAGAAGAGACGTATGTGACTGATATGAAGGCAGAAGATACAGAGGGAGAAGAAGAGACGTATGTGACTGATATGAAGGCAGATGATACAGAGGGAGAAGAAGACACGTATGTGACTGATATGAAGGCAGAAGATACAGAGGGAGAAGAAGAGACGTATGTGACTGATATGAAGGCAGAAGATACAGAGGGAGAAGAAGAGACGTATGTGACTGATATGAAGGCAGAAGATACAGAGGGAGGAGAAGAGACGTATGTGACTGATATGAAGGCAGAAGGTACAGAGGGAGAAGAAGAGACGTATGTGACTGATATGAAGGCAGAAGATACAGAGGGAGAAGAAGAGACGTATGTGACTGATATGAAGGCAGAAGATACAGAGGGAGAAGAAGAGACGTATGTGACTGATATGAAGGCAGAAGATACAGAGGGAGAAGAAGAGACGTATGTGACTGATATGAAGGCAGAAGATACAGAGGGAGAATTAGAAACGTATGTGACTGATATGAAGGCAGAAGGTACAGAGGGAGAAGAAGAGACGTATGTGACTGATATGAAGGCAGAAGATACAGAGGGAGAAGAAGACACGTGTGTGACTGATATGAAGGCAGAAGATACAGAGAGAGAAGAAGAGACGTATGTGACTGATATGAAGGCAGAAGATACAGAGGGAGAAGAAGAGACGTATGTGACTGATATGAAGGCAGAAGATACAGAGGGAGAAGAAGAGACGTATCTGAATGATATGAAGGCAGAAGATACAGAGGGAGAAGAAGAGACGTATGTGACTGATATGAAGGCAGAAGATACAGAGGGAGAAGAAGAGACGTATGTGACTGATATGAAGGCAGAAGGTACAGAGGGAGAAGAAGAGACGTATGTGACTGATACGAAGGCAGAAGATACAGAGGGAGAAGAAGAGACATATGTGACTGATACGAAGGCAGAAGATACAGAGGGAGAAGAAGAGACGTATCTGACTGATATGAAGGCAGAAGATACAGAGGGAGAAGAAGAGACGTATGTGACTAATATGAAGGTAGAAGATACAGAGGGAGAAGAAGAGACGTATGTGACTGATATGAAGGCAGAAGGTACAGAGGGAGAAGAAGAGACGTATGTGACTGATACGAAGGCAGAAGATACAGAGGGAGAAGAAGAGACATATGTGACTGATACGAAGGCAGAAGATACAGAGGGAGAAGAAGAGACGTATCTGACTGATATGAAGGCAGAAGATACAGAGGGAGAAGAAGAGACGTATGTGACTAATATGAAGGTAGAAGATACAGAGGGAGAAGAAGACACGTATGTGACTGATATGAAGGCAGAAGGTACAGAGGGAGAAGAAGAGACGTATGTGACTGATATGAAGGCAGAAGATACAGAGGAAGAAGAGACTTATGTGAGGTGTTATCAGCTGTGTAAGGAGGAGGAAATCCCTACAGATATCAGCACAGGTGAGTAATAAACACTAAGTACATCACTTACTATCAGTATCATGTCACTGTGTGTTACCAGCCCAGAGATCGGACCAGTCTCCTCCCCGCACTCTCTGGTGTATCTCATACATCAGGAGCCATCAGCCCCTATTATACTCCTGCTCTCCCCCTCACATCATGTCACTGTGTGTTACCAGCCCAGAGATCTGACCAGTCTCCTCCCTGCACTCTCTGGTGTATCTCATACATCAGGAGCCATCAGTCCCTATTATACTCCTGCTCTCACCCTCACATCATGTCACTGTGTGTTACCAGCCCAGAGATCGGACCAGTCTCCTCCCCACACTCTCTGGTGTATCTCATACATCAGGAGCCATCAGCCCCTATTATACTCCTGCTCTCCCCCTCACATCATGTCACTGTGTGTTACCAGCCCAGAGATCTGACCAGTCTCCTCCCCGCACTCTCTGGTATATCTCATACATCAGGAACCATCAGCCCCTATTATACTCCTGCTCTCCCCCTCACATCATGTCACTGTGTGTTACCAGCCCAGAGATCTGACCAGTCTCCTCCCTGCACTCTCTGGTGTATCTCATACATCAGGAGCCATCAGCCCCTATTATACTCCTGCTCTTCCCCTCACATCATGTCACTGTGTGTTACCAGCCCAGAGATCTGACCAGTCTCCTCCCTGCACTCTCTGGTGTATCTCATACATCAGGAGCCATCAGCCCCTATTATACTCCTGCTCTCCCTCTCACATCATGTCACTGTGTGTTACCAGCACAAAGATCTGACCAGTCTCCTCCCCGCACTCTCTGGTGTATCTCATACATCAGGAGCCATCAGCCCCTATTATACTCCTGCTCTCCCCCTCACATCATGTCACTGTGTGTTACCAGCCCAGAGATCTGACCAGTCTCCTCCCCGCACTCTCTGGTGTATCTCTTACATCAGGAGCCATCAGCCCCTATTATACTCCTGCTCTCCCCCTCACATCATGTCCCTGTGTGTTACCAGCCCAGAGATCTGACCAGTCTCCTCCCCGCACTCTCTGGTGTATCTCTTACATCAGGAGCCATAAGCCCCTATTATACTCCTGCTCTCCCCTCACATCATGTCACTGTGTGTTACCAGCCCATAGATCTGACCAGTCTCCTCCCTGCACTCTCTGGTGTATCTCATACATCAGGAGCCATCAGTCCCTATTATACTCCTGCTCTCCCGCCTCACCATCCTGTCACTGTGTGTTACCAGCCCAGAGATCTGACCAGTCTCCTCCCCGCACTCTCTGGTGTATCTCATACATCAGGAGCCATCAGCTCCTATTATACTCCTGCTCTCCCCCTCACATCATGTGACTGTGTGTTACCAGCCCAGAGATCTGACCAGTCTCCTCCCAGCACTCTCTGGTGTATCTCATACATCAGGAGCCATCAGCCCCTATTATACTCCTGCTCTACCCCTTACATCATGTCACTGTGTTACCAGACCAGAGATCTGACCAGTCTCCTCCCCGCACTCTCTGGTGTATCTCATACATCAGGAGCCATCAGCCCCTATTATACTCCTGCTCTCCCCCTCACATCATGTCACTGTGTGTTACCAGCCCATAGATCTGACCAGTCTCCTCCCTGCACTCTCTGGTGTATCTCATACATCAGGAGCCATCAGCCCCTATTATACTCCTGCTCTCCCCCTCACATCATGTCACTGTGTGTTACCAGCCCATAGATCTGACCAGTCTCCTCCCTGCACTCTCTGGTGTATCTCATACATCAGGAGCCATCAGCCCCTATTATACTCCTGCTCTCCCCCTCACATCATGTCACTGTGTGTGTTACCAGCCCAGATATCTGACCAGTCTCCTCCCTGCACTCTCTGGTGTATCTCATACATCAGGAGCCATCAGCCCCTATTATACTCCTGCTCTACCCCTTACATCATGTCACTGTGTGTTACCAGCCCATAGATCTGACCAGTCTCCTCCCTGCACTCTCTGGTGTATCTCATACATCAGGAGCCATCAGCCCCTATTATACTCCTGCTCTACCCCTTACATCATGTCACTGTGTTACCAGACCAGAGATCTGACCAGTCTCCTCCCCGCACTCTCTGGTGTATCTCATACATCAGGAGCCATCAGCCCCTATTATACTCCTGCTCTCCCCCTCACATCATGTCACTGTGTGTTACCAGCCCATAGATCTGACCAGTCTCCTCCCTGCACTCTCTGGTGTATCTCATACATCAGGAGCCATCAGCCCCTATTATACTCCTGCTCTACCCCTTACATCATGTCAGTGTTACCAGACCAGAGATCTGACCAGTCTCCTCCCCGCACTCTCTGGTGTGTATCATACATCAGGTGCCATCAGCCCCTATTATACTCCTGCTCTACCCCTTACATCATGTCACTGTGTGTTACCAGCCCAGATATCTGACCAGTCTCCTCCCCGCACTCTCTGGTGTATCTCATACATCAGCAGCCATCAGCCCCTATTATACTCCTGCTCTCCCCCTCACATCATGTCACTGTGTGTTACCAGCCCAGGGATCTGACCACTCTGCTTCTTGCACTCTCTGGTGTATCCTAAAGTTTCAAATAATATGGGGCAAGAGTATCAATGACTTTTTTTGTACACTTTTTATATATTCCTAAATTTCTATTTGATTATATTGTAGTCTGGTAGCATATATCTGGATACAATTCTGCTTAACCTAGATATACAAGATATCTGCCTTCTCTATCTCGTTCTCCTCATCTGTTTTATCCCTCCACACTCCTCGAGCTTCCTGCCAATCCCATTGAGAATCACTAGTGTTACTGTCAGGTATTTTAACTCTAAGGCTTCACACTTTCTCTCCATTTCCAAGACCCTATTTCTACTTTCCACAATACGTTTTCACTGAAGTACCCCTCATATACGCCCTAAAAGCCTCTCACATTATTGCAGACATAGTTGATCCCCGATTGATCTCCCACTCGGCGATCAGCGCACTGCCCTGTCCTATATACCGCAGCCAGCCGACATTGAGTTTCCAGAAACTCCGCCCCCCCCCCCCCCCCCCCCCCAGCATTTGTATCTGAGAACTCCATCAGTATCGTGTATTTCTAGCACCTTCTACTTCTACTGTATTACTACCACTTTCGACCTCTTAACTCACTTGACCTCCTTGTTGGATGTTTCTCTCCCAAGGGTGAGTATTTTTGAGGTCCGAGCTCCTCCTGCCAAACTAGAAATCACAAACTGGCAGACTCTCTTTCCACCTGTGAGTACCCAGAGCCGGAGGCCACGTACAGTTCAGAATGGTGGAACCGGACATCCTGTTCATCTGTGTGGAGCATTGTGGGAAGGGGCTACGTCCTCTTCTTTAAGGAATCTCCTCATGTTTTTTCAGTCATTTATCCATGTGTGTGACCGGTCTCGTCTGGTCTCTGGGATCTTCCCACATATCAATGCGAAGACAGATTCTATTCACACCTCTCGCTTGCAGGAAAACCAGTTGGTTCCTTCCATCTTGTTCTCAATTTGAAGTTCATGAATGTTTATCTCCAACGTTTCCAAGTTCAAAATGGATGCTCTCAGATCCATTTTGCATTCCTTGGAACCGGGACATTTTTTGGAATCTCTGGTGTCAGGGATACTTATTTGCATATTAAATTTATGATGGAAAGCAATGGTTCCTTCATTTTGTGTTCCTTTTTAACCATCACCAGTTCTCATGGATAGCTATGATGTAAGCAGACCCATACTTATACCCAGATCAGAGATGTGGACTCTTATTTGTCAGCGGTTTTCACTGGAACCCCCATAAGGAGTTTAGGGCTTCTTTGCACCCCACATACAGGTTGTGGCCCACTGTCTGGGTACCTCGGTATGGGAACTAGTACACACTGGAGTTGGAAATGTTAATTCTACAATCCCATTGGTGAATCCTTGTTTGGTTTTCTCAGTAGCTAATGCACCTTGTGGCCTCCTTGATCACTCTGATCCAGAGGGTCCTGCTCACTACAGACCCCAGCCTCGGGCTGGGAATTGTCAGAGCTATCAGAGTCGCTGGACGATACAGGAATCTCATCTTTCCGAAAATATCTTGACATTTGATCAATCTACAGGGCCTTATGTCACACAGGATCTTCTTCCTGGCCATCAGTTCTTCTCAGGCCATGCTTGTGCACCTAAATCATCAAGGTGTCACAAGAAGTAGCCAGGCCATTCCGAAACGAAAAAGGAGACGACTGTCTCAACCATAAAGAGGTTCATCCCAGGGAGCGGTCTCTTCACCCAGATGTGTTCCAACAGCCGGTGGAGCGTTGCGGTCACCCATCCACGAACATGATGGCAGCGTGACTAACCACAAACGTCATTCTACTGTTCCAGGACATGGGGGCCTTTCTCCTATATTCGCTTTTGTCACGTCTGAGGCGTTTGGAGCTGGCGTGTAACGGAAGCTGGGTTCTTTCATGAACTAGAGAGTATTTGGAGTCTGTGGAGGAACCCCACACAGGGGAAGATGGAGTCCCTGGAGAGTAGGAGGAGCCAATGAGCAACTGGTAAGTATGAAGAGGCTCCAGCTTGAAATGACAATGAGGAGAGCTGCTGGAGGAAGTCACCGCAGGTAAGTATGCGCTGGGTATCACTATGGTCGTCACAGGAGAGGGTCAGAGTGGATTTACTGCAGATATCGATGTTAGTCTCTCTGACTGACTGGTGACTTGACAGCTGTAGCGAGGAGGATGCAATACTGGAACCAATGGCAGGCAGACTGAACAGCAGGTGTAGAAGGCAAACAGAGAACCAGGTATACTGGTAGAGGATGCAATGTCCCGGACTGGACACTAGAGGGAGTCAGGATGCAGGCAGAGTGGAATGCTGCAGGTGCTGAATTATCAGAAGTACTGGAGAGCTGTGGAAGCTGCTACTTCTAGGACCATATTGTACTGACTCCTGGCTCCAGTCTCTGGGTGTATATAGGCAGAGCCTGTAGCTGATGCAGGATGATGTCAGAATATCCTGTGAATCAAACCAATATGGCCGCTCCCATGTTGGAGACTCAAACGAAGGCCCAGTGCTGGGAGTTTGTGAGTAACAAGGCTGCAGGCACCTTGAGATGATATTGTGGGAGACGCTGACCGTGCGCACCCTGCGCCAGCCGGACACCGGGACGCTGCAGCGCTGACCTAGGTTATAGTCTCTGAGCAAGTCTGGCCAAGCACCTAGAATAGAGATAAGTGTGTCTCAAACCCTGAGGCCTGACAGCTTTTAGTCTCTTGAACCTTTTCACTGTTGATCATCTTTCCCCAGATGTCTCTTCTTGTCCCTCAGGTGTGTGGCCATCTACAACAAGACCAAGGGACCGTCGTTCTAGTTGGACACGCCGGGTGTGGTATGCCTTCACAGGCGTTGCCTCCATCCAGAATTGAGTGCTTTGTCACATAGACTTCCATAATCTGTCACCTGGACCTTCATGGGTGCTCTCAAGGTCTCATATGAATCAGGAGATCTTGGTTCCATCTATTCCAGGTCATGGAGATTCCAAGATCATTCACGGGTTCTTGGATGTAGTAAGAGCACTCTGCATTTATAGGTCTAGGGGCTTTCAGTGTCCGACTCGCTCTTTGTAATACATTTCATTGCCAAAAGAGGTTGGCCTCCTTCCAAATAAACCGGTGCTTGATAGCTTTGGGAGGTCATCTGTGAAGAAGACTCTTCGTCTGGCCTTCCGGTGCCTCGTTCAGTTGCCTCCAACTCTGTCAGGTTGGTTGGGATCTCCTGGGTGGCTTGGCATGAAGCCTTCTACTTGGACCTTGGCGCACACACTTCACAATGTGTTCCTCTCCATGCCAAACAAGCATACTGAGTGTATGGGGATATGGTTTTTGGTGACCGGGAGTTGTCTTGCTTAATTAAACCCCTCAGTCCTCGCCTAATCATAGGAAGTCTTGCTGTTGTGTCCTGGTCTGTTTCTCTAGGATAAGTTGGATCACCTACACATGCCCTGCACCTATATCTTTATTTTCTTCTCCGCAGATGGACACTGTAAAAGGAATACCTCAGCCCAACATCTCTGCTTATTGCCAGGTGGTGACATCACACAAGTTTCTCTTGGAAAATACTCTACTACTCCAGTGATAAATCCAGTACCGCTGAGTTCTCGTATGTCATCGGATCCAACTTATCATGAGGAATGTTCGGCTGATAGACTATCATCTATGACAGTAGATAAGACATTTTCCTGTTCTATAGATAAGACAAATCGTGCACAGATCAAAAAGCATATTACCCATCAGACAAATAAGGCAGATAAGAATCCATTTCCATGTTCTGAGTGTGAGAAATGTTTTACAAATAAATCGGTTCTTGTCATACATCAAAGAAGTCACACCGGTGAGAGGCCATTTCCATGTTCTGAGTGTGGGAAATGTTTTACACAGAAATCAAATCTTGTTCGTCATCAGAGATATCACACAGGTGAGAGGCCATTTCAGTGTACTGAGTGTGGGAAATGTTTTACATTTAAATCAAAACTTAATACACATCAAAGAAGTCACACCGATGAGAGGCCATTTCCATGTTCTGAGTGTGAGAAATGTTTTCCAAAGCAATCGGTTCTTGTGTTGCATCAAAGAAGTCACACAGGTGAGAGGCCATTTCCATGTTCTGAGTGTGGGAAATGTTTTTCACTGAAATCAAATCTTATTAGACATCAGAAAATTCACACAAGTGCAAAACCATTTCCATGTTCTGTGTGTGGGAAATGTTTTACATTGAATGCAAATCTTATTCGACATCAAAAAACTCACACAGGTGAGAGACCATTTCAGTGTACTGAGTGTGGGAAATGTTTTACAGCAAAATCAGATCTTGTTGCACATGAGAGAAGTCACACAGGTGAGAAGCCATTTCCATGCTCTGAGTGTCAGAAAAGTTTTACAGTCAAATCAAATCTTGTTAAACATCACAGAACTCACACAGGTGTGAAGCCATTTTCATGTTCCGAATGTGGGCAATGTTTTACACTGAATTTAAATCTCGCTACACATCAGAGAACTCACACAGGTCACAAGCCATTTTCATGTTCTGAGTGTGGGAAATGTTTTACATTGAATGCAAATCTTATTCGACATCAGAGAACTCACACAGGTGAGAAGCCATTTCCATGATCTGAGTGTTGGAAATATTTTACACTGAATTCAAATCTTGGCTGACATTTAATGGGATGCGATATTTAGTAAGGTTCTGAAATCGCCGAAAATCGCATTTTCCGATGAGATGTAAATTTGCGGCAAAAATGCAATGTGGTCATTAAAATGTGCAAATTAATGCACATGTGCAATTTGTGTAAAAAAAAAAAAAAACACGAAACAAAAAAGGGCGTGGGGATTCTCCCCTCCAGAGCCGGTCTTGGTTCCAGAAAATTCAGGGGTCAAAAAAACATAGGGGATCTCCAGAATTTCTAAAACCAGCGCCAGGCTCAAGGGCCAGTCCTGGTTCCCAAAATACAGGGGGACAAAATGATTAGGGGTCCCCCGTATTTTGCCAACCAGCACCGGGCCCAGACAGCCAACAGGGCAATGCCACAGCCGGGGGGAACTTCTTACATAAGTTCCCATGGCCAAAGCCATGTTCTGAGTGTGGGAGATATTTTAGTGTATTGGGTCTTGTAAAATAAAATAAGTCACACGGGTGAAAAAACTTTTCCATGTTCTGAGTGTGGGAAATGTTTTACAGAGAGCTCATCGCTTGTTACACATCATAGAAGTCACACAGCTGAAAAAACATTTCCATGTCCTGTGTGTGAAAAATGTTTTAAAGTGAAATCAAATCTTGTTAAACATCAGATAACTCAAAGAGGTGAGAAGCCATTTCCATGTTCTGAGTGTGGGAAATGGGTACTTATGTAATATCTGTGCTCCCATTTTTCTTATGAGACCGCATCCCGTCACGGGGCTCGCTGCGCTCGCCACGCTTCGGGCACGGTGGCTCGCTGCGCTCGCCACACTATATAAAATCAACTCCATGCGTAGTTTGTTAGTAGAGGTATGAAAAAATGGGGTGCATTTAACATGGGAGCCCAGATAATACATAAGTACCGGGAAATGTTTTACACACAAATCAGATCTTGTTACACAGGTGAGAAGCCATTTCTATGTTCTGAGTGTGGGAAATGTTTTACCCAAAAATCAGATCTTGTCACAGAAGTCGCACAGGTGAGAAACCGTTATGTGTTCTGAGTGTGGGACATGTTTTACAAGTTAAATCACAACTAGACACCAGAAATGTCACAGATGAGAAGGCATTTCTATGTTGTACAGTATTTATAGGAAATGTTTTATACAGACACCAGATCTTAATACACCTCAAAAGTCACACAGGTGATACACATTCCCTACACTCAGAATATAGAAATGTTTAACACAGGAATCAACACATTGTGCAATTCTGTAGCTTCTTCTTCTCACGCACAACTCCAGTTATTTAATCCCAAATAGAACTATTTCTTTGTTAAAAAAAAAATGTAAATGGCTCAAACTCCCAATATTCAGCCAACAGAAAATATTTACTGGGGATCTCACTGTATCCACCAACTGCCCAGAGTCAGGAACCTTAAATACTCTGCTCCCTATATTTATAATGCCTCCTGTGTCTACTACAATATGTGTTACACCGGTTCTGTGATGTTGTATTCTGTATAGCTGCGATAAATACAGTGCATCTATACACAAAGCAATAAAATCCGTTATAAGCAAAAAATCGGCGTCTTGCTTTCATTATAAGATTGTATTAAGGCGAGTTGGCCAATATCGGTCGGCCGGCCGATATTGAGTGTAAACACGATAAACGATATGGTTCAGTGATGTCACCGGGTCCCAGTGAACATGCGGCTCGTTTGGCCTATAGCCAAATTGACCTGCATGTTCAGCAAATGGGATTGAATGATGCGCGGGAGCAAGCGCAACACACTAGACCAGTGGTTCCCAAACTGTGCGCCTAGGCTCCCTGGGGTGCCTCGGGACACTTGCAGGGGTGCCTCGGGTTGGTCGTCCAGGACCAATTCAAATTATTTATGATCAATTATTTCTGGACAAAACCAGTGCTGGTGGCTGCCAATCATAAAATTTGTACAATCAGAACCAAATCCTGCCCTTTACCACATAACTGAACCTAAGAAGCACATATAAACACAATCTACTTAATGTGATATATATATATATATATATATGGGGCCTAGGGGTGCCTTGGAAAAATTCTGATACTCTAGGGTGCCGTGATTACAAAAAGATTGGGAACCCCTGCACTAGACGCTATTTTAAAAGATCTCGTTAAGAAGCCCCTTCGGAGCGATATCTTTTACAATATCCTCTAGTGCACAGGTTCTCAAAGTCGGTCCTCAGGACCCCACACAGAGCCCCTAACCGCTCCCTGTATGCCAGCCCCTAACTGCTCCCTGTATGTCATCCCCTAACAGCTTCCTGTATGTCAGCCCCTAACAGCTTCCTGTACGCCGGCCCCTAACCGCTTCCTGTATTCCGGCCCCTAACCGCTTCCTGTATTCCGGCCCCTAACCGCTTCCTGTATTCCGGCCCCTAACCGCTTCCTGTATTCCGGCCCCTAACCGCTTCCTGTATTCCGGCCCCTAACCGCTTCCTGTTTTCCGGCCCCTAACCGCTTCCTGTACGCCGGCCCCTAACCGCTTCCTGTACGCCGGCCCCTAACCGCTTCCTGTACGCCGGCCCCTAACCGCTTCCTGTATCCCAGCCTCTAACTGCTTCCTGTATGCCAGCCCCTAACAGCTTCCTGTATGCCGGCCTCTAACAGCTTCCTCTATGTCGGCCCCTAACCGCTCCCTGTATGCCAGCCCCTAACTGCTCCCTGTATGTCATCCCCTAACAGCTTCCTTTATGCCGGCCCCTAACAGCTCCCTGTATGTCAGCCCCTAACAGCTCCCTGTATGTCAGCCCCTAACAGCTTCCTGTATGTCAGCCCCTAACAGCTTCCTGTATGTCAGCCCCTAACAGCTTCCTGTATGTCATCCCCTAACCGCTCCCTGTATGCCAGCCCCTAACCGCTCCCTGTATGTCATCCCCTAACAGCTTCCTGTATTCCGGCCCCTAACCGCTTCCTGTACGCCGGCCCCTAACCGCTTCCTGTACGCCGGCCCCTAACCGCTTCCT
Source organism: Crinia signifera (assembly GCF_055691185.1). Lineage (NCBI taxonomy): Eukaryota > Metazoa > Chordata > Amphibia > Anura > Myobatrachidae > Crinia > Crinia signifera. The sequence goes on along the minus strand of NC_139222.1, from coordinate 4,950,515 downwards.
GTGTGCCGGCCCCTAACCGCTTCCTGTGTGCCAGCCCCTAACCGCTTCCTGTGTGCCAGCCCGACTAGTAAACGCACTGCAAGGACTTCTCCAGTCAACACCTTCACCCATGCCATGATAATTTGTTCTGGCCAAATGGACTTGAAAGAGGACCAAGTTGTAGGAGCTGGTGTCTTACAAGGGAATTGTATTTAGACTTGAAGATGAGGAGAGCTAGCTCCTAACCTAGCTGAGGTCTTGGTCCCTCTACAGTCAGCAGTTATTGCAAAGTCCCATCTTCAACTCCCTTCTCCTTGTACAGTAGATGGGAATCCAAAACTTTGTTTAAGGGTTTCTGAACCAGTGTGAGATCCACTTTGTACTTCTACCACACAATGTCCCCATAGTGCCACGAACAGGAGCCACGTACAAAATCCTCCTCCTGGAGTTGCGTTGACTTTGGGTAATCAGGGGAGCGAACACCCAGAGTTTTATGGATGTCCCCATAATAACGCAGACGGATTGATGTTTAGACGTCCAATCATTTTGTGGGTGAGCCACTGGGGGGACTGTCATGGTTACCTCACTCGCCCGAGCTGTGACCGGGAATGTTGTTAAAGTCGAGTTGCACACACGCCATTTTAGGATAGTATGGCCGCCATTTTGGTTCGCAGAGTTGCGCAAATAAAGTATAAATACCCGAGTCTGTGTAACAAAGTGGATCATAAACGCAGCCATACTAATACACATAAATTCATAATACCATACTTACACCAAATAAAATATAGTTAATTAAAGGTTTAGAGCACTACACATAGTTTAATCAGCAACACACACTATGTCTGTATAATGTTTAGTATCGTTATGTTCCGTTTCTTATGTGCAGCACTCCGGTCGTTGCAAAAACTTCGCAAATCATATGGTCCGATAATTACGGACAAAATCCATATTTCAAGGACTATTTCTGGTAAACTGTGTGAGACAAAGGAATCCAGTTATAACCGGTTCTTGTTGCTGTTTATGACCCCCGACCACGATGCCAACACACAAAGGACACCAAAGTACACTCCCTCTGCACCAATCCAAATCAAGTGTAATACTGTGCTCCAATCACTGAGGACTGGACATTCGAACCCCTGACCAATTGCAACGGCCTTGGACCCTATAAAATAGTTATCCCTGAGCTGGCTCGGTCACTTTGGCACTGCTGTTATCCCTTCACCATTGACCCGGGCTATAGTTCTATTTGAATATAGCGAGCTCCGACCGGACTGCACTGCGCTATTCCATGACGGTAACATTTGTATTCCTGTTCTGTGTAAATGTGGTTGATTATATTATGTATCTGTTTCTGTTCCTCTGTTAGTGTTTTAAAGTGTACTTAGTATTGTTAGATAAATGTATCACGTGTTATCCTGTATTTTCTTCTTTCTGTAATCCCCTTTTGTCCGCTAGGGACTAAATACACTATTTTGGAGAATCTATCTCCTCACTTGTTTTATCGTGGTCTCGTCTATTATTCGCATTTAGCGATAACGTATATTACGGACATTGACTTTAAAAGGTATTCGCAGATTAGAGACTAAGTACTGCGAAGGGATTTCCCATTACTGTAAATTGATTCAGCGTGTACAATACACGGAAAAGGTACGCTACGCTGCGCTACGCTTTGTTCACACGTAGCTAGGAATAATGGGTACGCAAGTTATGGAATAAAGACGTAAACTGCGCATTTCACTTAGTGTTCTTTGGTTATATAAATATCAGCTTTAATAATGTGTAACCGCTTCCTATAATAAAAAAACAAGTGGATTCGCAATACTCTAATAAAAATCTGAATTATGTTATTGATCAGAAGAGAACAGACCCAGGACGGAGATCATTGTTATTGGATCTTACCATGGTCAAGGAGAACTTTACTGTATATAGAGGTGCCTAACGCACCCAATATTACTCGGATATATCTGTTAGCAATTATTGACACAACATGAAACAATGGATTTGATTATACTGCTGGATGGTGGCCTGACAATAATACATCAGATATCCGGCACATTCAAACCCTTATTCTTCCATTTGAGGAACATAGCCAGAATCAAACACTTAAATCTCACTGCAGCCTAACCCTAACCTCCACTCCCTGCAGCCTAACCTCCACTCCCTGCAGCCTAACCCTAACCTCCCCTCCTGCAGCCTAACCTCCCCTCCCACAGCCTAACCTCCCCTCCCACAGCCTAACCTCCCCTCCTGCAGCCTAACTGCCCCTCCCCGCAGCCTAACCTCCCCGCAGCCTAACCCTAACCTCCCCTCCTGCAGCCTAACCCTCCCCTCCCCGCAGCCTAACCCTAACCTCCCCTCCTGCAGCCTAACCCTAACCTCCCCTCCCCGCAGCCTAACCTCCCCTCCCCGCAGCCTAACCCTAACCTCCCCTCCTGCAGCCTAACCCTAACCTCCACTCCCTGCAGCCTAACCTCCCCTCCTGCAGCCTAACCTCCCCTCCTGCAGCCTAACCCTAACCTTCCCTCCCTGCAGCCTAATGCTAACATCCACTCCTGCAGCCTAACCCTAACCTCCCCTCCTGCAGCCTAATCCTAACCTCCCCTCCTGCAGCCTAACCCTAACCTCCCCTCCTGCAGCCTAACCCTAACCTTCCCTCCCTGCAGCCTAACCCTAACCTCCCCTCCTGCAACCTAACCCTAACCTCCCCTCCCGCAGCCTAACCCTAACCTTCCCTCCCTGCAGCCTAACCTCCCCTCCTGCAGCCTAACCTCCCCTCCTGCAGCCTAACCATAACCTCCCCTCCTGCAGCCTAACCCTTACCTCCACTCCCGCAGCCTAACCCTAACCTCCCCTCCTGCAGCCTAACCCTAACCTCCACTCCCTGCAGCCTAACCTCCACTCCCGCAGCCTAACCCTAACCTCCCCTCCCGCAGCCTAACCCTAACCTCCCCTCCTGCAGCCTAACCCTTACCTCCACTCCCGCAGCCTAACCTCCCCTCCCGCAGCCTAACCCTTACCTCCACTCCCGCAGCCTAACCTCCCCTCCCGCAGCCTAACCCTTACCTCCACTCCCGCAGCCTAACCCTAACCTCCCCTCCTGCAGCCTAACCCTAACCTTCCCTCCCTGCAGCCTAACCCTAACCTCCCCTCCTGCAACCTAACCCTAACCTCCCCTCCCGCAGCCTAACCCTAACCTTCCCTCCCTGCAGCCTAACCTCCCCTCCTGCAGCCTAACCTCCCCTCCTGCAGCCTAACCATAACCTCCCCTCCTGCAGCCTAACCCTTACCTCCACTCCCGCAGCCTAACCCTAACCTCCCCTCCTGCAGCCTAACCCTAACCTCCACTCCCTGCAGCCTAACCTCCACTCCCGCAGCCTAACCCTAACCTCCCCTCCCGCAGCCTAACCCTAACCTCCCCTCCTGCAGCCTAACCCTTACCTCCACTCCCGCAGCCTAACCTCCCCTCCCGCAGCCTAACCCTTACCTCCACTCCCGCAGCCTAACCTCCCCTCCCGCAGCCTAACCCTTACCTCCACTCCCGCAGCCTAACCCTAACCTCCCCTCCTGCAGCCTAACCCTAACCTCCCCTCCTGCAGCCTAACCGTAACCTCCCCTCCCTGCAGCCTAACCCTAACCTCCATCCCGCAGCCTAACCCTAACCTTCCCTCCTGCAGCCTAACCCTAACCTCCCCTCCTGCAGCCTAACCATAACCTCCCCTCCTGCAGCCTAACCCTTACCTCCACTCCCGCAGCCTAACCCTAACCTCCCCTCCTGCAGCCTAACCCTAACCTCCACTCCCTGCAGCCTAACCTCCACTCCCGCAGCCTAACCCTAACCTCCCCTCCCGCAGCCTAACCCTAACCTCCCCTCCTGCAGCCTAACCCTTACCTCCACTCCCGCAGCCTAACCTCCCCTCCCGCAGCCTAACCCTTACCTCCACTCCCGCAGCCTAACCTCCCCTCCCGCAGCCTAACCCTTACCTCCACTCCTGCAGCCTAACCCTAACCTCCCCTCCTGCAGCCTAACCCTAACCTCCCCTCCTGCAGCCTAACCGTAACCTCCCCTCCCTGCAGCCTAACCCTAACCTCCATCCCGCAGCCTAACCCTAACCTTCCCTCCTGCAGCCTAACCCTAACCTCCCCTCCTGAAGCCTAACCATAACCTCCCCTCCCGCAGCCTAACCATAACCTCCCCTCCTGCAGCCTAACCTCCACTCCTGCAGCCTAACCCTAACCTCCACTCCTGCAGCCTAACCTCCACTCCTGCAGCCTAACCCTAACCTCCCTTCCTGCAGCCTAACCCTAACCTCCACTCCTGCAGCCTAACCTCCCCTCACACAGCCTAACCCTAACCACCCTCCTGCAGCCTAACCCTAACCCCCCTCCTGCAGCCTAACCATAACCTCCCCTCCTGCAGCCTAACCCTAACCTCCCCTCCTGCAGCCTAACCCCCCTCCTGCAGCCTAACCCTAACCTCCCCCTCCTGCAGCCTAACCTCCCCTCCCGCAGCCTCACCCTAACCTCCCCTCCTGCAGACTAACCCTAACCTCCTCTCCTGCAGCCTAACCCTAACCTCCCCTCCTGCAGCCTAACCTCCCCTCCTGCAGACTAACCCTAACCTCCCCTCCTGCAGACTAACCCTAACCTCCCCTCCTGCAGCCTAACCCTAACCTCCCCTCCTGCAGCCTAACCCTTACCTCCACTCCTGCAGCCTAACCCTAACCTCCCCTCCTGCAGCCTAACCCTAACCTCCCCTCCTGCAGCCTAACCCTAACCTCCCATCCTGCAGCCTCACCCTAACCTCCCCTCCCGCAGCCTCACCCTAACCTCCCCTCCTGCAGCCTAACCCTAACCTCCCCTCCTGCAGACTAACCCTAACCTCCCCTCCTGCGGCCTAACCACCCCTCCCGCAGCCTAACCATAACCTCCCCTCCTGCAGCCTAACCCTAACCTCCCCTCCTGCAGCCTAACCCTAACCTCCACTCCCGCAGCCTAACCCTAACCTCCACTCCCGCAGCCTAACCCTAACCTCCACTCCTGCAGCATAACCCTAACCTCCACTCCTGCAGCCTAACCCTAACCTCCCCTCCCGCTGCCTAACCCTAACCTCCCCTCCCGCAGCCTAACCCTAACCTCCACTCCTGCAGCCTAACCCTAACCTCCACTCCTGCAGCCTAACCCTAACCCCCCTCCTGCAGCCTAACCTCCCCTCCTGCAGCCTAACCCTAACCGCCCCTCCTGCAGCCTAACCCTAACCCTCCTCCTGCAGCCTAACCCCCCTCCTGCAGCCTAACCCTAACCCCCCCCCCTGCAGCCTAACCTCCCCTCCCGCAGCCTAACCCTAACCTCCCCTCCTGCAGACTAACCCTAACCTCCCCTCCTGCAGACTGACCCTAACCTCCCCTCCTGCAGACTGACCCTAACCTCCCCTCCTGCAGCCTAACCCTAACCTCCCCTCCTGCAGCCTAACCCTAACCTCCCCTCCTGCAGCCTAACCCCCCTCCTGCAGCCTAACCCTAACCTCCCCCCTCCTGCAGCCTAACCTCCCCTCCCGCAGCCTCACCCTAACCTCCCCTCCCGCAGCCTCACCCTAACCTCCCCTCCCGCAGCCTAACCCTAACCTCCCCTCCTGCAGACTAACCCTAACCTCCCCTCCTGCAGCCTAACCCTAACCTCCCCTCCTGCAGCCTAACCCTAACCTCCCGTCCTGCAGACTAACCCTAACCACCCCTCCCGCAGCCTAACCATAACCTCCCCTCCCGCAGCCTAACCCTAACCTCCCCTCCCGCAGCCTAACCCTAACCTCCCCTCCCGCAGCCTAACCCTAACCTCCACTCCCGCAGCCTAACCCTAACCTCCACTCCCGCAGCCTAACCCTAACCTCCTCTCCTGCTGCCTAACCCTAACCTCCCCTCCCGCAGCCAAACCCTAACCTCCACTCCCGCAGCCTAACCCTAACCTCCACTCCCGCAGCCTAACCCTAACCTCCACTCCTGCAGCCTAACCCTAACCTCCCCTCCTGCAGCCTAACCCTAACCTCCACTCCCGCAGTCTAACCCTAACCTCCACTCCTGCAGCCTAACCCTAACCTCCCCTCCTGCTGCCTAACCCTAACCTCCCCTCCTGCAGCCTAACCCTAACCTCCCCCTCCTGCAGCCTAACCTCCCCTCCCGCAGCCTCACTCTAACGTCCCCTCCTGCAGCCTAACCCTAACCTCCCCTCCCGCAGTCTAACCCTAACCTCCCCTCCTGCAGTCTATCCCTAACCTCCCCTCCCGCAGCCTAACCATAACCTCCCCTCCTGCAGCCTAACCCTAACCTCCCCTAACGCAGTCTAACCCTAACCTCCACTCGTGCAGCCTAACCCTAACCTCCCCTCCTACAGCCTAACCCTAACCTCCCCTCCTGCTGCCTCACCCTAACCTCCCCTCCTACAGTCTAACCCTAACCTCCACTCCTGCAGCCTAACCCTAACCTCCCCTCCTACAGCCTAAGGCCGGTTTCACACACTCCGGCTGCTGCCGGACGGTGAAATCCCGCACGGCCAGGGAGCCGTGCCGCACTCAGCAGATTACAATGGTGGGGATGGCCACAGCCCGGCAGCCGTCCCTTCCAGTGATGGGATCCGGCTTCAGCCGTGCGGCCGGGCCGTGGCCGTCCCGTGTGAATGGACACAATAGTGTCCATTCACAACTAATGTGTGCGGCACGGCTCCCTGGCCGTGCGGGATTTCACCGTCCGGCAGTAGCCGGAGTGTGTGAAACCAGCCTAACCATAACCTCCCCTCCTGCAGCCTAACCCTAACCTCCCCTCCTGCAGCCTAACCCTAACCTCCACTCCCGCAGCCTAACCCTAACCTCCACTCCCGCAGCCTAACCCTAACCTCCACTCCTGCAGCATAACCCTAACCTCCACTCCTGCAGCCTAACCCTAACCTCCCCTCCCGCTGCCTAACCCTAACCTCCCCTCCCGCAGCCTAACCCTAACCTCCACTCCTGCAGCCTAACCCTAACCTCCACTCCTGCAGCCTAACCCTAACCCCCCTCCTGCAGCCTAACCTCCCCTCCTGCAGCCTAACCCTAACCGCCCCTCCTGCAGCCTAACCCTAACCCTCCTCCTGCAGCCTAACCCTAACCCCCCTCCTGCAGCCTAACCTCCCCTCCCGCAGCCTAACCCTAACCTCCCCTCCTGCAGACTAACCCTAACCTCCCCTCCTGCAGACTGACCCTAACCTCCCCTCCTGCAGCCTAACCCTAACCTCCCCTCCTGCAGCCTAACCCTAACCTCCCCTCCTGCAGCCTAACCCTAACCTCCCCTCCTGCAGCCTAACCCTAACCCCCCTCCTGCAGCCTAACCCTAACCTCCCCCTCCTGCAGCCTAACCTCCCCTCCCGCAGCCTCACCCTAACCTCCCCTCCCGCAGCCTCACCCTAACCTCCCCTCCCGCAGCCTAACCCTAACCTCCCCTCCCGCAGACTAACCCTAACCTCCCCTCCCGCAGCCTAACCCTAACCTCCCCTCCTGCAGCCTAACCCTAACCTCCCGTCCTGCAGACTAACCCTAACCACCCCTCCCGCAGCCTAACCATAACCTCCCCTCCCGCAGCCTAACCCTAACCTCCCCTCCCGCAGCCTAACCCTAACCTCCCCTCCCGCAGCCTAACCCTAACCTCCCCTCCCGCAGCCTAACCCTAACCTCCACTCCCGCAGCCTAACCCTAACCTCCTCTCCCGCTGCCTAACCCTAACCTCCCCTCCTGCAGCCAAACCCTAACCTCCACTCCCGCAGCCTAACCCTAACCTCCACTCCCGCAGCCTAACCCTAACCTCCACTCCTGCAGCCTAACCCTAACCTCCCCTCCTGCAGCCTAACCCTAACCTCCACTCCCGCAGTCTAACCCTAACCTCCACTCCTGCAGCCTAACCCTAACCTCCCCTCCTGCTGCCTAACCCTAACCTCCCCTCCTGCAGCCTAACCCTAACCTCCCCCTCCTGCAGCCTAACCTCCCCTCCCGCAGCCTCACTCTAACGTCCCCTCCTGCAGCCTAACCCTAACCTCCCCTCCCGCAGTCTAACCCTAACCTCCCCTCCTGCAGCCTATCCCTAACCTCCCCTCCCGCAGCCTAACCATAACCTCCCCTCCTGCAGCCTAACCCTAACCTCCCCTAACGCAGTCTAACCCTAACCTCCACTCGTGCAGCCTAACCCTAACCTCCCCTCCTACAGCCTAACCCTAACCTCCCCTCCTGCTGCCTCACCCTAACCTCCCCTCCTACAGTCTAACCCTAACCTCCACTCCTGCAGCCTAACCCTAACCTCCCCTCCTACAGCCTAAGGCCGGTTTCACACACTCCGGCTGCTGCCGGACGGTGAAATCCCGCACGGCCAGGGAGCCGTGCCGCACTCAGCAGATTACAATGGTGGGGATGGCCACAGCCCGGCAGCCGTCCCTTCCAGTGATGGGATCCGGCTTCAGCCGTGCGGCCGGGCCGTGGCCGTCCCGTGTGAATGGACACAATAGTGTCCATTCACAACTAATGTGTGCGGCACGGCTCCCTGGCCGTGCGGGATTTCACCGTCCGGCAGTAGCCGGAGTGTGTGAAACCAGCCTAACCCTAACCTCCCCTCCTGCTTCCTCACCCTAACCTCCCCTACTACAGTCTAACCCTTACCTCCACTCACTGTAGCCTAACCCTAACCTCCACTCCTGCAGCCTAACCCTAACCTCCACTCCTGCAGCCTAACCCTTACCTCCACTCACTGTAGCCTAACCCTAACCTCCCCTCCTGCAGCCTAACCCTAACCTCCACGCCTGCAGCCTAACCTAACCTCTCACAATGTAACCCAAACCTCTCCTGCAGCGTAAGCCTAACCTCCAGGCCCAACAGCCTATCCCTGACCTCCCCAGCCTAACCTTCCCCCTCCCTGCAGCCTAACCTCTCCTCCCGCAGCCTAACCCTAACCTTCCCTCCCCGCAGCCTCACCCTAACCTCCCCTCCCGCAGCCTAACCCTAACCTTCCCTCCCCGCAGCCTAACCCTAACCTCCCCTCCCGCAGCCTAACCCTCCCCTCCCACAGCCTAACCCTAACCTCCCCTCCCGCAGCCTAACCCTAACCTCCCCTCCTGCAACCTAACCTCCCCTCCTGCAGCCTAACCCTAACCTCCCCTCCCTGCAGCCCCTCCCTAACCTCCCCTCCCGCAGCCTAACCCTAACCTCCCCTCCTGCAGCCTAACCTCCCCTCCTGCTGCCTAACCCTAACCTCCCCTCCTGCAGCCTAACCCTAACCTCCCCTCCCGCAGCCTAACCCTAACCACCCCTCCCGCAGCCTAACCCTAACCTCCCCTCCCACAGCCTAACCCTAACATCCCCTCCCGCAGCCTAGCCATAACTTTCCCTCCTGCAGCCTAACCCTAACCTCCCCACCTGCAGCCTAACCCTAACCACCCCTCCCGCAGCCTAATCTCCCCTCCTGCAGCCTAACCCTAACCTTCCCTCCCTGCAGCCTAACCCTAACCTCCCCCCTCCCACAGCCTAACCTCCTCCCTCTCCACAGCCTAACCTCCCTCTCCTGCAGCCTAACCCTATACTCTCCCCTCCCTCTAGCCCAGTGGTCAGGGAACTCGGTCCTCATTACCCCAGGCAGTGCATGTTTTGCTGGTAACCCAGCAGGTGCACAGGTGTACTAATTACTCAGACACATTTTATAAGGTCCGCAGGTGGAGTTAATTATTTCACTTGTGATTCTGTGAGGAGACATACGAGGTGTTTTGGAGTTCTGCACACATTTGTTATATTGATGCCCTGGAATTAGTGGGCAACATGCCACTGCGTGTTCAGTAACACCAGTGGGGGTGCTATCCCAAACGTTCTGAACAAGAAAAACGACAAGAGAAAAAAGGGTTTGTGGTGGATGCACTCCTTATAGACAAATTGAGAATTCTGGGGTATATTCCTTTTTACTATTTTACTTAAAAGTAGTGGGGGCTCCTTTTATCTTTATTGGGTATGAAGTGGATAAGGAGACAGCCACTAGTAGCGAAATAAGAGGTTAAAAATGACATTAACATACATACATGTTGTGATATTTAGGAAGAAAAAATGTGATTTCAAGATTTAAAATGTAGGCAGAGGTGACAAGATGATGGTGCTTAGGTGTATACAGGGGTATATTCCCCACCAGGGTGTTTACACTGATACACAATAATTTGGAACTGAGTGTGGTTCACCCAATTTACACTTTTTAATAATTGCCTGGCTTGGCTTTGATGGTGTATTGGGTTTAATCACTTCAGGAGATTAGTGAGAGTTAAAGAAAGATACAATGTCAGAGTTGACTTGTAGATGTTACATTAGCTTAATTGTATCTATTTTCTCCAATCTGTCAATATGGCCAGAGGATTGGAGCAGAGTAACTTTGTATGATAGTCTAAAGATCTAGAAGCATGGGGCAGCAGTGACATCTGCTGGACAACCTTGTCTCTTGCAGTGTCTTAATCTGATATGTTGCTGCACCCAGCTAGTATAATAAAGTTGATAATATAAAGTATACTCTGACAGTTATTCACTGCATGAGACCCTCTATAGCTGGGGTATATTTGCACAAATCTCCTGGGTGAGGGGAAACAACCTGGTATATCAAAAGGTACAAAAGGACAATAAATCTCCTGCACTAACACCAAACAGTCTATCCTCTAGCGCTACAATGGACAGGACATGTGTTTCACTGTTAATGCTTCTTCAAGCTGACCACAAGAATGTTTCCAAGCTTGAATACTTATTGGACAGGACACGTGTTTTGCTGGATCCGCTTACGTCATGTGGTATAGTTCCGCCAATCATGGGGGGCATTTACTTCCGCCCTGTGCTGCTGCTTCTTTCATAGAGAAGCAGAAATTTTTTAATCAAAATTAGTATCAAGTCATTTCTCTATGAAAGAAATTCCATCAATAGAACCAATCATAAAGAACTCGCTTCCACCATTGCCTGAAGGCTATCATAAATGTGGTAATTATAAATGTCTCACATGCCAAACAGCGGGAAAGAAGAAGAGTGTGGAGTTTAGTTCCGATGAAACTAAGGAGAAGTTTAGAATCAAAGGTCATCTAAACTGCAAATCCACGTTCGTAGTCTATGTAATGGACTGCGCCTGTGGGCTGCAGTATGTTGGCCGAACAACTCTGCATGTCAGGTACCTTGAACATCGGAGAAACATCCTGGCAGGTACCCGTACACACCCGCTATCGAAGCATATTTCATCTTGTCAGAAATACTGTGTTGATCAAGTTCAGATAAAAGCCATAGAGCATATAAAGAAAGGGAAGGGGTGACAGGTTTGGGAATCTTTGCCGTAGGGAGGCCTATTGGATTTTCAGATTAGCTACCTTAATGCCCAAAGGTCTTAATGACTGTGTGGAACTTAATAATATATGATCATTTAACTGTAAGAGTGTATAGCGGATTATTGACCCTTTCACCCCCCTGCTAAGATATCGGTCAACAGTCATTATGTACGATCACAGACCGTTATCTTCTATCCTTCCCTCTTCTATGTGTACAGACAGATAACATGAATCATTGTTTTTTTGAAATATGACTCCCTGTATATTTATAGTGTTAATAATAAAAAGTCGGTACTTGTTTCCTAGAACGGCCACAACGATTTAGATCGTTGTGGTCGTAAGATAAAAAATCGGATCGATCGCATCGCATGCGATTTGGTCGCATGCGATGCGACCGATCCGACCGACCGATTTTTCACCCGATTTTTTTTTTTTTTCACATGATTATTTTCAATTGCCCCCCCAAATGTTACTAAGTGGGCTAGACCCCACGATAGACGTCAACCCGAAGCGTGGCGAGCGCAGCGAGCCCGCGAGGGGCGGCGGTGCGCGTCCTCCGACCTTTTCATTCCTCTACTATCCACTAGGGCGTGGAGTGAGAATAGAATAGTGTGGCGAGCGCAGCGAGCCACCGAGCCCGAAGCGTGGCGAGCGCAGCGAGCCCCGCGAGGGGACGCGTATAACTTCACAGGTATACGCGTCCCCTCGCGGGGCTCGCTGCGCTCGCCACGCTTCGGGCTCGGTGGCTCGCTGCGCTCGCCACACTATTCTATTCTCACTCCACGCCCTAGTGGATAGTAGGGGAATGAAAAGGTCGGAGGACGCGCACCGCCGCCCCTCGCGGGCTCGCTGCGCTCGCCACGCTTCGGGTTGACGTCTATCGTGGGGTCATGGCGGGCACATAAAAAATGTGAAATGGGTCATATTGGCCCATTTCACCTTTTTTTATCATTTTTCCCTATGTGAGATGGACTTAATCAAGCCCATCTCATCTTGTGCCATTATAATGGCACAAGACCGACCGATTTCAATGTTAAAAGATTTTTTAACATTGAAGTCTATGGAAAAATCGGGTCAATCGGTCGGTCGCATCGCGGCCGATTTTAATTGGTCGCGACCGACCGATTGACCCGATTTCTGTCAATCAAAGGGAAAAAATTGTAAAAAATCGGCCACATCGTGAGGATCGTGTCCCTTAATTAAGAGCCACGATCACTCACGATTGTGGCCGTTCTAGGAAACAAGTACCAAAAAGTCTGTTCTGAAAATATTGTCTCTTTCTCCCTCTGTCCACAATATTGTCCCTCTCCCCTCCCTCTTTCCCCTATATACTTTATAAATAAGATAAAACAAATGATACATAAGGTAAAACATCTCTCTTTTCGAATGATATATAAATGAACATCAATTGATCTAAAGAATAATACTATTTCTCCTAAATAGTGGTTGTGTATAAGAAAAGTCTTTTACTTCTATCTTGTTCACTAGACTGAAACAAGGATGATATAAAAAAACGTAGAGAATTATTAAGTGAACACTGTTTCATGTATATATAATGGCGATATTCATGTTTAAGATATGTTATATATTTTTTAAGTTATGTATGTATGTGTATTTATTGATTTAGTGTGCTTATAATATACTATAGCCCGTTGCAAAAGGAAAAGCTCCGCATATCTAATTGTATCCAAAAACGGGCTGAGACAAACTTGTCACAAAGAACAGACAGACTGTGCATATGAATGGTGGCACATGTGACACAGATCCACCAATGAGAGCTCTTTGAAAATGAGAGCGAGGCTTGATGATAAGATGGAACGCGCGCTATGCGCTCCAAGTTGAAAACGAGGCTTGGCCATGACAAACGGCGCAAGCGCACATCAAGCCAGAGACGCCATTTAAACCAAGCGCCGGAGGCGCACTACATCTACGTCCTTCTGATGAAGCGGTCGGTTTGAAAGGCTGAGAAACGCGTAAAGGAGTCCACACAGGTGCCGACCTTACCGCCATTGTGCCCCCCTGCATGACCTCCCAACACCCCTTGGAAGTAACCCCGAAGGCTGCTTTGCACCCAGCAAGGAATCAGCAGCCGGGACGCCACCACCACGGAGCTGTGAGAGAGCTGATAGTATGCAGATGTTAGCAATACAGGCAAAACAAATAAAGAAGTACTAATGAATGCAATGAGCTGGAATACAAAGCAACGGCTATAGTGTGAACTGCAGTGGTTTTTTTTTTTTTTTTCAATAACTTTTTATTAAGGATTGAGCATAGTTATAACATAATTCACAGTTGCAGTGAGACTTTTGAAAAGCATACATTGACATCAAGAGGCATTCCTTTTGTTTTTGGTATTGTTATCATTCTTGAACACAGTTCACATTCAAAGATAAGAAGACTTAAAGAAAAACATGTGGAGTTACTAAACATTGATAACTAGGGGGCGGCCGCGGCCCGAGCCAGTCCACCACTCATACAGAGGTCGTGTTTGTCGGTAAGTCTATCGGGTTGGGCCCGGTGAGGACACGGGTCTCGTACCATTGGGTGGAGCGAAAGCATTTGTGGATTTGTAACTTTAGGTCATTGGATAGTGAATCGATAAAGCCCTCCCATATTTGGAAAAACGTTTCCGTACGTTCTTCTTTTTGGAGGGATGTTTCCACCCACTCCATGTGAAATATGTGAAATAGCTTAGCTCTAAACAGAGGTATAGAAGGAGGGTCTCTTTGGATCCATTGATGCAAGATACATATGCGGGCTACCGCTGATATTATAAGCATCATCTTTTTGCTTTCTTGGAGAATTGATGTTCCCATTGGGAATATACCCAGGATTGCCCATTCTGCCGACAGTGGGAGGCGATTCAATAAAAATGTAGTGGAGAATCCCTGTACCTGTTTCCAAAAACGTTTAATAGTAGGGCAATCCCACATGAGGTGTTGGAATGTTGCAGTGGGGCTATCACATTTTGGGCAGTTATCTGTGTCTGAGGTTTTTTAACATTTATTTTATGCTGAATTACCGGCCGGTATTTGTGTGATCATTGTTTAATTGATATATTAAAAAAAAATACATTTTTAAAGTGTATATCTGGATCAGCGCTGCCTCTAAATTTCTTTTTGGTACTACACAAGGGGTGGGGTATCCCCTTGCTAGAGACAGCAGCAGACCCAGTAGTGCTATATAGATCTGCGCTCTGACAATATCTTGCTTTTGATATACAGTAACCTTGTGCTTTATAATTTGATGGTTTAATATTTTTCCCACAGATATGTCTGCAGAAGGAAACCGGAAATTCTGGACCTGATTCCTTGAATTATATCGCAGGACTGAGTGTCTGTGGCGCCTGAGGAGCATGGACTATGCTCACAGGACAAAGCAGAATCGGGCGTATGACAAGCTGGTCCAATACAGTAGAGGCAGGAATGGCGCCGTTGACCGGAATTGGGTGGAGAAGACAGTCGCATCTTTCCGTACAGAGATTTTGAAGGAACACCGGAAGTATTTACAGCGTTCAGGAGCCGGAGCTGAGGAGGATCCTAAGTCTACGCTGTGGTATTACGACCTCATGAAGTTTACGTTGGCACAAGCGCCGAAGAGACGGTCACGGAGTAATCTGGATCTGGGGAGCCATGACCAGGTACGCACCCTCCCACTTATATTGTGTCGTACCCACATGTTTGTACACAGAGTTCATTTTTGTTTCTTCATTACAGGATGTTACACATGAATGGGAGGAGCCAACTGCACAGCCACGCCTACGGCGAAAGACGAAACAAAAAACTAGTTCTGCTCCGTCAAGAGCAGAAATCTTTTTGAAACATGCCAATGAGTTTCTTAATCGCCCCTGGGATATGGCGCATGGTTTTGGAATGTACATTGCGGCGGAAATGCGAACCATGGCGGAGGATCAATGTTCGGCTGTGTGATAAGATCATCGCATGCGCACATAGCAATTCCCTGTCCAACACAAGTGGGATAACATTGATGTCCAGTCCCCATCTACAGAACGGGCCCCCACCCACCTACCCGCATCCTCAACCCACGTCTTATGCACCGGCGAACCCACCTCCACAATCTACATAGCCCAGTCCCCGCCCCAAACTCAACACTGCGTCCAGTGACTTGCCTCTGTGCTGGATGAACCACGGTTTACTCATTTCATTCTTGACCTTATCCCAGACTCTTGCTCCATAGTGACCTGTATTTAAATCAATAGTACTACACCGTTGGTTGATTGACCTCGTTGACCCAGACTTATGTTGTATGAATGTTGTAACCTTTTTTGTATTTCCTGTGTTCTGTACTGTATTCTTCTACTGTTTGCCGTTGACATTAGTCCTTGCTTTAACGATGCTTGTTCCCGTGGTCAATTCAATGAATCCAGTCCAGAATTTTCAATTTTAAATATTAGTAAAAATAAAAAATACAAAAATTGTGGGGTTTTTTTATGGTCAAATATGGTGTTGGCCTTTCCTATTATGGTTGTGTATTAATTACATTTTAATGCAAATTAAAATTTGTGTAAAATATGTTAGTGGGAATGTATGGGGCCTATTTATTAACATTTGTGGCTAATTATAATATATATAAATAATATCTATTTTGGTACTTATGTAATATCTGGACTCCCGTTTTTCTTATGAGACCGCGTCCCCTCGCGGGGCTCGCTGCGCTCACCACGCTTCGGGCACGGTGGCTCGCTGCGCTCGCCACACTATATAAAATCAACTCCATGCGTAGTTGGATAGTAGGGGTATGAAAAAATGGGGTGCATTTAACATGGGAGTCCAGATAATACATAAGTACCCTATTTTTATATATCTCTATATATAGCTTTTCCTTGGGAAGCTGCCTTTGTGGGTAGGGCTTAAGCCAGGCGTATGCAAACTGTGGCCCTCCAGCTGTTGTTAATCTACACATCCCAGCATGCCTTGCCATAGTTTTAGCATTCCCTAATAGCAAAACTGTGGCAAGGCATGATGGGAGTTCACAACAGCTGGAGGGCCATAGTTTGGGCATGCCTGCCAAAAGGGGTACAGGTCATAGGTTTGGCTGCATGAAGGTCGACAGGGCTTAGCCAAGTCAACCGATTTCAGATGTAGTCCTAAGGTTGACCAGATCGGACGGTCAACACAAGCATTAGATCAACAATGGGGAGGTCAAAGGGCCGACATGAGTTTTTTTGGGCCCAAATGTTGACTTGCTGGGTATGGGCCAGCAAGGATTATGGTACAAATTCACCACTGCCTGCACCCATCACAAAGCAGGGCAGGTATTGGGTAACATGGATCACGTGACTCCGGGGTAGCCACCCGCCTCTCCTGCACAGAAATGGCCCTTCGCATATTGATGTCCTGCTTCTGGATCAGACTCAGCCGCTCCTGTATCATCTCCCCTCATTTCCAAGTTCCGATAATCCTCCGGATTGTTCTCATGGATCTCCGGAAAGGAATCCCTCTCCCATCAGCCACTGCTACATCCAGCAAGACCGAATGTGTCTCTTCTCCCTCGCTCCCTCCATATCAGTCACCGCCACAGCCTGTATAATACCAGGAATCAATCATGGAATATAGTAATAAGCACCTTGTTCTGGCAAGCCAAAAATAAAGAAATGCTCAGTAGCGATGTGAAGCGTTCAAGAGGTAAACCTGACCGATCTGGCCACAGAGCGTGACTGCACAGACTCAAAATGGCCGCCACTATTTATTTACACAGAAAGAGACACGCCCCCTGTAATATCCCAGCCCGGTATTCAAATTAGCTATTTATTGTATAGTTAGACTCATTTTGAGCCCGATTCAGACCAGATCTCAGGGTTTTCATAGCCCAGTGATCAGGCATACGCAGCAACACCAGAGAGAAATCACACCTTAGCACGGCTTGAAAAAGCAGCTGGATCAAGGATTCACTGCAAATCCATTTACAGCATCAATTGATTTTCAAGTCTGTGCGTAACCCGGGTCTTACTCGGCGGCTGCGATAGAATCAGGCTGATCAGGGGGCGGAGCTGACATCACATGACTTCCCCTCACACACCTGGCCACACCTGCTGTTTCCCTGACACGGACGGTCACCACCCCCAAATGCTGGCTTCCTGTCATGTGACCTTGCGAACAATCTGCAATATCAGAAATAATAGCAGGTTTCACCACGGGATGGCCTTGCACATGCGTACTACAGGACGTACGCATGCAAAGTTTATCGATAATCGGCCGGACGGCGATCAGTGAATCAGACCCATTGTTTTCTACTAGAACAGTGATGTCAAACTCATGGCCCTCCAGCTGTTGTGGAACTACACATCACAGCATGCCTTGCCACAGATTTTATATAATGGATTGCTAAAACTGTGGCAGGGCATGCTGGGACATGTAGTTTGACACCACTGTACTAGAACATTCCCAGACAGCCCTGTAGTGTAGATTTAACTCCAAACCCATCTGTATATTGGTCATTTATATTGCAATTAAAATACACATGGGAAGGCTCTGCGTGTCACTAGTAGAATTGGATTCCATTGGACGTCCTTAGAGACTCGGTATAGGCCCTACATTTATATTCTGGATAAACGGATTTATATTCTAGCTAGTTAAAAACCCGTCAAAACGGCAGCTTCTGCGATTGGCAAAATGGCAGCATGCTCTGCATCAGATTTAGCATGGCCAAATAGCAAAACTGAAGCAGAGCATGCTGGGATGTGTAGTTCAACAACAGCTGGAGTGTCAAGGTTACCCATCAAGGGTCTAGACTGATTTTTATTAGCGAACGGGTGAATGATCATTTGATGCTGAGCGACCATTGATGTTTCACCCGTGCGGCTGCATGCGTGGGGTGTATAACGTACACATCGCATGTTACAGAGGGGATCTGATCGCCCGGGGTTGGGCGTTCGGGCTAGCCGCGTTCACCGCTTCGCTATGCTGCAAGTATACGCAGCCTAGCAAACAGAACTGAATCAGGCCCAATATTTCATCCCATTTAGAAAGAACATGTTCAATCCCGCCTGGTGGAACTATCCGACAAGAATAGGACAAGTTTACATACGACCCAATCAACGGAAATATTGGCCAAGACTGAAAACCCCCCAATATCTGCCAACGGCCCCAACGTCAGACCAATAAAACACGCAGAGAACATTCTGTTAAAGAATGATTGACATTTCGTTTTGTTACAATCATTTATTGGTTTTCTGCTTTTACATTGAGAAATTAAACATTTGATCTGGAAAAATGAGCGTGTTCTAGAACCTTTGCCAGGTACTTTGTGTATCTGTGCGACGTAATCCACAGTAATACTTTTATTTTGAGCTGTGACCGTTTTTACTTTCACTTTGAGCAATGACCGGTTTTACTTTCACTTTGAGCAATGACCGGTTTTACTTTCACTATGTGATGTGACCGTTTTTTTTTTTCTTTCACTTTGAGCCGTGACAGTTTTAAGCCCACAAACTCTCCACCCACCCCCAGTCCCTATCTGCTCCTACCTCCAATCTCTGTCCGCACAGCTCCCTCTCTCCAGCAAGCTTGAAACAGATCAGCATCCCTGCAAAAGTAGCTTTCACTTTCTGTTAAGGAGCCATTTGGTCCGTCGAGTGCCCTCTAGTGGTACATCACCTCATAGAGGTGGGGAGTAGTTTGCCTTTTATATCTAGTGATAGGACTCTATATAACAATGGGTTATGGTATAGAACAGGGGTCCTCAAACCATTTTGCCCTGGGACCCCATCAGACAATAAACAAAAATTACAGGACCCCAGCAAGTTACTCCAGATGGTCATCACGTCACATGTGTAGTCAGCAGACAGCACATACATGGCAGCATTGTGGAGGCAAAACATGCTGTGAGGATTAAAAAATAACAGACAATCCAACAGATTTTTCAGACTGCTTGAATCACTGAATGATATTACAAAAGTCATCAGCCTAATGGTCAGCAACATGGAGCCGCGACCCCATGCCGAGATGGTCGGGACCCACTTTGGGGTCAGGACCTACAGTTTGAGAACCTCTGGTATAGAAGATCAGCGAAGTCTAGATGGAGAATCATGTGGTCAACCACTAATGGTCGAACATCTAGATCGTAGGTAACTGAAGATCAACGCAAGCAAAAGGTCAACGTGAAAGTGTTAGATCAGTGGTTCCCAAACTGTGTGCCGTGGCACCCTGGGGTGCCTTGGGGGACTTGCAGGGGTGCTCTGGGTTGGTGGTCCAGGACCAATTCAAATTTTTTATGTCCGTTAGAATAGTCAAATTGTGGTCAAGCAGAAGTGAATCCTGTCCATTACCACATAACTGATCCTAAGGATGATATCCATGCAATTTATTTAACTTAATATTTGTTTCTGACTTTCTCAATGAGAAACCTTTAGCCTAGGGGTGCCACGAAAACATTTCTGATGATTTGGGGTGCCGTGATTCAAAAACTTTGGGAACCCCGGTGTTACAATGAAAAGGTCAACATGGGGTTTTCACTTTTTTTGGTGTCTGTCGAACAGAGGTCAATATGGACAGTGGGGGGGTTCAAACTCCAATAAGTGGCTAGGTCGTCTCAAAAAGTACCACCATGTTTAAAATGAACAAATGGTAATTAATATAATATATATATATATATATATATATATATATATATATATATACATATATACATACATACACACACACACACATATATACATACATATATACACACACACATATACATACACACTGGGGAGTCCTAGAGCTCCTATGAGGGACTCAAAATAATACAATAATACAAATAAAACCTCTCCGTATAATAATAATAAAATATACATTTAATGGAAAAAACTAAATTATTTTAAAACCACTAATAATCTTACCGCGTGATGTCCAAGAGAAAAGTGTTTTTCAGTCCGATCCCTCATGTTATAGGGAATTGGACTGTGAGCGGCGAAACGCGTTGCATTTAGACACCAGCGAGGTTATTCAATTTGACATTTTTATTTTAATTTTCATCTCTGTTATTACTCAGTTGCTATTTTCAGAAAATGTATCCAATTGAAAAATTTACAAGGATATCAGTGGATTTTGGAATATATAGAGAATTGATACTCATTAAAATTATTTATCTCCTCTGTGAGTTTTCTGGTGTTTGTCAAGATAAGCTTTACATGTAAAACATTTCCCACACTCAGAACACGTAAAGGTTTTCTCACCTGTGTGAGTTCTCTTATGTTTAACAAGATCTGATGACTGGGTAAAAGATTTCCCACACTCAGAACAAGAATATGGCTTCTCACCTGTGTGACGTCGCTCATGTGTAACAAGATACGATTTCTGGGTAAAACATTTCCCACACTCAGAACATGTAAATGGTTTCTCACCTGTGTGAATTCTCTTATGTTTACCAAGATCTGATGACTGGGTAAAACATTTCCCGCACTCAGAACATGTGTATGGCTTCTCACCTGTGTGACTTCGCTCATGTGTAACAAGCGCGGATTTCTGTGTAAAACATTTCCCACATTCAGAACATAAAAATGGCTTCTCACCCGTGTGACTTTTCTCATGTATAACAAGGTGTGATTCCCGTGAAAAACACTTCCCACACACGGAACACGGAAATGGTTTCTCGCCTGTATGAAGTTTTTCATGTCTAACAAGATGTGAATCCCGTGAAAAACATTTCCCACACACAGAACATGTAAATGGTTTTTCACCTGTGTGAAGTTTCTCATGTCTAACCAAGTGTGATTTCCCTGCAAAACATTTGCCACACTCAGAGCATGCATATGGCCTCTCTCCTGAGTGATTTCTCCCATGTATCACAAGAGCTGATTTGTGTGTAAAACGTTTCCCACACTCAGAACATGAATACGGTTTCTCCCCTGTGTGAGTTCTCTGATGTACAGCAAGATTGGATTTCTGTCTAAAACATCTCCCACACTCAGGGCATGGAAACAGTTTCTGACGTGTGTGACTTCTCTGATGTGCAATCAGATCTTTTTTCTGTGTAAAACATTTCCCACACTCAGAACATGGAAATGAACTTTGTTTTGTCTCATGCTTGACCACAGGTGATTTCCCAGGTAAATGTGTCCAGAATTCAGAATATGGAAATGGTTTCTCTCCTGTGTGAACTCTCTGATGTATAATAAGATGTGCTTTTCGTGTGAAAAAATCCCCACACTCAGAACATGTAAATGGCTGCTCTCCTGCCCCAGCTGGCTGATGGGTAATAGGCTTTATTGTCTGTGTAAAGCTTGTCTTATCTACTCTACGAGCTGCAGTAGATGGAACAATATCTGAGGACCCAGGAGAAAATTCCCAACGACGTGTAGTCGAGTTTTCTCCTTGAGCGTCTTCGAATTCACCATCTGAAGAGAAGCGGAGATGTTCTCCTGAGGACCTCCTGTGGAGGCGTCCAACTGCGGAGGATATAAACAAAATATGAGAGCTTTATGGGATATCTGGCACAAGACACTCAAGCATGGATGATCCTGGCAGTACCAGTGACCTATACAGTACCGGGCACAGTATCTAGATGAGGCCGTACCAGTGACCTATACAGAACTGGACACAGTATCTAGATGAGGCCGCACCAGTGACCTATACAGAACTGGGCACAGTACCTAGATGAGGCCGCACCAGTGACCTATACAGAACCGGGCACAGCATCTAGATGAGGCCGCACCAGTGACCTATACAGAACTGGGCACAGTATCTAGATGAGGCCGCACCAGTGACCTATACAGAACTGGACACAGTATCTAGATGAGGCCACATCAGGACCTATACAGAACTGGGCACAGTACCTAGATGAGGCCGCACCAGTGACCTATACAGAACTGGACACAGTATCTAGATGAGGCCGCACCAGTGACCTATACAGAACTGGGCACAGTACCTAGATGAGGCCGCACCAGTGACCTATACAGAACTGGGCACAGTATATAGATGAGGCCACATCAGGACCTATACAGAACTGGGCACAGTACCTAGATGAGGCCGCACCAGTGACCTATACAGAACTGGGCACAGTATCTAGATGAGGC
Source organism: Crinia signifera (assembly GCF_055691185.1). Taxonomy (NCBI): domain Eukaryota; kingdom Metazoa; phylum Chordata; class Amphibia; order Anura; family Myobatrachidae; genus Crinia; species Crinia signifera. The sequence goes on along the minus strand of NC_139222.1, from coordinate 4,928,182 downwards.
CGCACCAGTGACCTATACAAAACCGGACACAGTATCTAGATGAGGCCGCACCAGTGACCTATACAGAACTGGACACAGTATCTAGATGAGGCCACATCAGGACCTATACAGAACTGGGCACAGTATCTAGGTGAGGCCGCACCAGTGACCTATACAGAACTGGGCACAGTATCTAGATGAGGCCGCACCAGTGACCTATACAGAACCGGGCACAGTATCTAGATGAGGCCGCACCAGTGACCTATACAGAACCGGGCACAGTATCTAGATGAGGCCGCACCAGTGACCTATACAGAACCGGGCACAGCATCTAGATGAGGCCGCACCAGTGACCTATACAGAACCGGGCACAGTATATAGATGAGGCCGCACCAGTGACCTATACAGAACTAGACACAGTATCTAGATGAGGCCGCACCAGTGACCTATACAGAACCGGGCACAGTATCTAGATGAGGCCGCACCAGTGAGCTATACAGAACTGGACACAGTATCTAGATGAGGCCGCACCCCTATACAGAACTGGGCACAGTATCTAGATGAGGCCGCACCAGTGAGCTATACAGAACTGGACACAGTATCTAGATGAGGCCGCACCCCTATACAGAACTGGGCACAGTATCTAGATGAGGCAGCAGCAGTGACCTATACAGAACCGGGCACAGTATCTAGATGAGGCCGCACCCCTATACAGAACTGGGCACAGTATCTAGATGAGGCCGCACCAGTGACCTATACAGAACCGGGCACAGTATATAGATGAGGCCGCACCAGTGACCTATACAGAACCGGGCACAGTATCTAGATGAGGCCGCACCAGTGACCTATACAGAACCGGGCACAGTATCTAGATGAGGCCGCACCAGTGACCTATACAGAACCGGGCACAGTATCTAGATGAGGCCGCACCAGTGACCTATACAGAACCGGGCACAGTATCTAGATGAGGCCGCACCAGTGACCTATACAGAACCGGGCACAGTATCTAGATGAGGCCGCACCAGTGACCTATACAGAACTAGACACAGTATCTAGATGAGGCCGCACCAGTGACCTATACAGAACTGTACACAGCATCTAGATGAGGCCGCACCAGTGACCTATACAGAACTGTACACAGTATCTAGATGAGGCGGCACCAGTGACTATACAGAACCGGGAACAGTATCTAGATGAGGCTGCACCAGTGACCTACACAGAACCGGGCACAGTATCTAGATGACGCCGCACCAGTGACCTATACAGAACCGGGGCACAGCACCTAGATGAGGCCGCACCAGTGACCTATACAGAACCGGGCACAGTATCTAGATGAGGCCGCACCAGTGACCTATACAGAACCGGGCACAGTATCTAGATGAGGCCGCACCAGTGACCTATACAGAACTGGGCACAGTATATAGATGAGGCAGCACCAGTGACCTATACAGAACTGTACACAGTATCTAGATGAGGCCGCACCCCTATACAGAACTGGGCACAGTGCACTAGATGAGGCCGCACCAGTGACCTATACAGAACCGGGCACAGTGTCTAGATGAGGCCGCACCAGTGACCTATACAGAACCGGGCACAGTATCTAGATGAGGCCGCACCAGTGACCTATACAGAACCGGGCACAGTATCTAGATGAGGCCGCACCAGTGACCTATACAGAACCGGGCACAGTATCTAGATGAGGCCGCACCAGTGACCTATACAGAACTGGGCACAGTATCTAGATGAGTCCGCACCAGTGACCTATACAGAACTGGGCACAGTATCTAGATGAGGCAGCAGCAGTGACCTATACAGAACCGGGCACAGTATCTAGATGAGGCCACATCAGGACCTATACAGAACTGGGCACAGTACCTAGATGAGGCCGCACCAGTGACCTATACAGAACTGGGCACAGTATCTAGATGAGGCCGCACCAGTGACCTATACAGAACCGGGCACAGTATATAGATGAGGCCGCACCAGTGACCTATACAGAACCGTGCACAGTATATAGATGAGGCCGTACCAGTGACCTATACAGAACCGGGCACAGTATATAGATGAGGCCGCACCAGTGACCTATACAGAACCGGGCACAGTATATAGATGAGGCCGCACCAGTGACCTATACAGAACCGGGCACAGTGTCTAGATGAGGCCGCACCAGTGACCTATACAGAACCGGGCACAGTATCTAGATGAGGCCGCACCAGTGACCTATACAGAACCGGGCACAGTATCTAGATGAGGCCGCACCAGTGACCTATACAGAACCGGGCACAGTATCTAGATGAGGCCGCACCAGTGACCTATACAGAACCGGGCACAGTATCTAGATGAGGCCGCACCAGTGACCTATACAGAACCGGGCACAGTATCTAGATGAGTCCGCACCAGTGACCTATACAGAACCGGGCACAGTATCTAGATGAGGCCGCACCAGTGACCTATACAGAACCGGGCACAGTATATAGATGAGGCCGCACCAGTGACCTATACAGAACCGGGCACAGTATATAGATGAGGCCGCACCAGTGACCTATACAGAACCGTGCACAGTATATAGATGAGGCCGTACCAGTGACCTATACAGAACCGGGCACAGTATATAGATGAGGCCGCACCAGTGACCTATACAGAACCGGGCACAGTGTCTAGATGAGGCCGCACCAGTGACCTATACAGAACTGGGCACAGTGTCTAGATGAGGCCGCACCAGTGACCTATACAGAACCGGGCACAGTATCTAGATGAGGCCGCACCAGTGACCTATACAGAACCGGGCACAGTATCTAGATGAGGCCGCACCAGTGACCTATACAGAACCGGGCACAGTATCTAGATGAGGCCGCACCAGTGACCTATACAGAACTGGGCACAGTATCTAGATGAGTCCGCACCAGTGACCTATACAGAACTGGGCACAGTATCTAGATGAGGCAGCAGCAGTGACCTATACAGAACCGGGCACAGTATATAGATGAGGCCGCACCAGTGACCTATACAGAACTGGGCACAGTATCTAGATGAGGCCGCACCAGTGACCTATACAGAACCGGGCACAGTATCTAGATGAGGCCGCACCAGTGACCTATACAGAACCGGGCACAGTATCTAGATGAGGCCGCACCAGTGACCTATACAGAACTGGGCACAGTATCTAGATGAGGCCGCACCAGTGACCTATACAGAACTGGGCACAGTATCTAGATGAGGCCGCACCAGTGACCTATACAGAACCGGGCACAGTATCTAGATGAGGCCGCACCAGTGACCTATACAGAACCGGGCACAGTATATAGATGAGGCCGCACCAGTGACCTATACAGAGCCGGGCACAGTATCTAGATGAGGCCGCACCAGTGATCTATACAGAACTGGGCACAGTATATAGATGAGGCAGCACCAGTGACCTATACAGAACTGTACACAGTATCTAGATGAGGCCGCACCCCTATACAGAACTGGGCACAGTGCACTAGATGAGGCCGCACCAGTGACCTATACAGAACTGGGCACAGTATCTAGATGAGGCCGCACCAGTGACCTATACAGAACCGGGCACAGTATATAGATGAGGCCGCACCAGTGACCTATACAGAACCGTGCACAGTATATAGATGAGGCCGTACCAGTGACCTATACAGAACCGGGCACAGTATATAGATGAGGCCGCACCAGTGACCTATACAGAACCGGGCACAGTGTCTAGATGAGGCCGCACCAGTGACCTATACAGAGCTGGGCACAGTATCTAGATGAGGCCGCACCAGTGACCTATACAGAACCGGGCACAGTATCTAGATGAGGCCGCACCAGAGACCTATACAGAACTGGGCACAGTATCTAGATGAGGCCGTACCAGTGACCTATACAGAACCGGGCACAGTATATAGATGAGGCCGTACCAGTGACCTATACAGAACCGGGCACAGTATCTAGATGAGGTGTTAGAGGTGTTCCCCCATCCTGAACCTTCTGTGAGGGGATTCTAACGACGGCCTGTCCTTAGTCTCTAGGATTTGATCATAACCTGTGTTCTTTTACTGCTAGCAGGAGAATAATCAAATCGACACACACACTCTGGAGTGTCAAGAAGATGTTCTGCCGTTTAATAGCCTAATGCTTACATATATTCATTTTCTTATCTATTACATAATGGGTTTCACACATATAATTGCATTCCATAACATAAATCTCTTCTTGCCTATACACAATTCACTAATTGTCATACCCCAGCTTGTTCACATCACTACTGAGCTTTGGTTCCCCCACATCTCCTGGGCGTACAGCCAGAAACACAGATAAACGTTGTGCCCCTTATAAAAGATTTACGAGTCTCCTTCAGGAAACAAAACTTTTAAACTAAGCTAGAAATAACAAGGACCACAATACATTACATATATGATGCATACAAAATGGCGTATTATGGAGCTACATAGAATAACCAGCAATCTGCCTCTCTCAGAGGCTGTACCAGTGATCTATACAGAACTGGGCACAGTATCTAGATGAGGCCGCACCAGTGACCTATACAGAACCGGGCACAGTATATAGATGAGGCCGCACCAGTGACCTATACAGAACTGGGCACAGTATCTAGGTGAGGCCGCACCAGTGACCTATACAGAACTGGGCACAGTATCTAGATGAGGCCGCACCAGTGACCTATACAGAACCGGGCACAGTATCTAGATGAGGCCGCACCAGTGACCTATACAGAACCGGGCACAGTATCTAGATGAGGCCGCACCAGTGACCTATACAGAACCGGGCACAGTATATAGATGAGGCCGCACCAGTGACCTATACAGAACCGGGCACAGTATCTAGATGAGGCCGCACCAGTGACCTATACAGAACCGGGCACAGTATATAGATGAGGCAGCACCAGTGACCTATACAGAACTGTGCACAGTATATAGATGAGGCCACACCAGTGACCTATACAGAACCGGGCACAGTATATAGATGAGGCCGCACCAGTGACCTATACAGAACCGGGCACAGTATATAGATGAGGCTGCACCAGTGACCTATACAGAACCGGGCACAGTATATAGATGAGGCCGCATCAGTGACCTATACAGAACTGGGCACAGTATCTAGATGAGGCCACACCAGTGACCTATACAGAACTGGGCACAGTATCTAGATGAGGCCACACCAGTGACCTATACAGAACTGGGCACAGTATCTAGATGAGGCCGCACAGTGACCTATACAGAACCGGGCACAGTATATAGATGAGGCTGCACCAGTGACCTATACAGAACTGGGCACAGTATCTAGATGAGGCCGCACCAGTGACCTATACAGAACTGGGCACAGTACCTAGATGAGGCCGTACCAGTGAACTATACAGAACTGGGCACAGTATCTAGATGAGGCCGCACCAGTGACCTATACAGAACCGGGCACAGTATCTAGATGAGGCCGCACCAGTGACCTATACAGAACTGGGCACAGTATCTAGATGAGGCCGTACCAGTGACCTATACAGAACTGGGCACAGTATCTAGATGAGGCCGCACCAGTGACCTATACAGAACTGCGCACAATATCTAGATGAGGCCGCACCAGTGACCTATACAGAACCGGGCACAGTATCTAGATGAGGCCGCACCAGTGACCTATACAGAACCGGGCACAGTATCTAGATGAGGCCGCACCGGTGACCTATACAGAACCGGGCACAGTATCTAGATGAGGCCGCACCAGTGATCTATACAGAACTGCGCACAGTATATAGATGAGGCCGTACCAGTGACCTATACAGAACTGGGCACAGTATCTAGATGAGGCCGCACCCCTATACAGAACTGGGCACAGTGCACTAGATGAGGCCGCACCAGTGATCTATACAGAACTGTACACAGTATCTAGATGAGGCCGCACCCCTATACAGAACTGGGCACAGTGCACTAGATGAGGCCGCACCAGTGACCTATACAGAACTGGGCACAGTGTCTAGATGAGGCCGCACCAGTGACCTATACAGAACCGGGCACAGTATCTAGATGAGGCCGCACCAGTGACCTATACAGAACCGGGCACAGTATCTAGATGAGGCCGCACCAGTGACCTATACAGAACCGGGCACAGTATCTAGATGAGGCCGCACCAGTGACCTATACAGAACTGGGCACAGTATCTAGATGAGTCCGCACCAGTGACCTATACAGAACTGGGCACAGTATCTAGATGAGGCAGCAGCAGTGACCTATACAGAACCGGGCACAGTATCTAGATGAGGCCACATCAGGACCTATACAGAACTGGGCACAGTACCTAGATGAGGCCGCACCAGTGACCTATACAGAACTGGGCACAGTATCTAGATGAGGCCGCACCAGTGACCTATACAGAACCGGGCACAGTATATAGATGAGGCCGCACCAGTGACCTATACAGAACCGTGCACAGTATATAGATGAGGCCGTACCAGTGACCTATACAGAACCGGGCACAGTATATAGATGAGGCCGCACCAGTGACCTATACAGAACCGGGCACAGTGTCTAGATGAGGCCGCACCAGTGACCTATACAGAACCGGGCACAGTGTCTAGATGAGGCCGCACCAGTGACCTATACAGAACCGGGCACAGTATCTAGATGAGGCCGTACCAGTGACCTATACAGAACCGGGCACAGTATCTAGATGAGGCCGCACCAGTGACCTATACAGAACCGGGCACAGTATCTAGATGAGGCCGCACCAGTGACCTATACAGAACCGGGCACAGTATCTAGATGAGTCCGCACCAGTGACCTATACAGAACCGGGCACAGTATCTAGATGAGGCCGTACCAGTGACCTATACAGAACCGGGCACAGTATCTAGATGAGGCCGCACCAGTGACCTATACAGAACCGGGCACAGTATCTAGATGAGGCCGCACCAGTGACCTATACAGAACTGGGCACAGTATCTAGATGAGTCCGCACCAGTGACCTATACAGAACTGGGCACAGTATCTAGATGAGGCAGCAGCAGTGACCTATACAGAACCGGGCACAGTATATAGATGAGGCCGCACCAGTGACCTATACAGAACTGGGCACAGTATCTAGATGAGGCCGCACCAGTGACCTATACAGAACCGGGCACAGTATCTAGATGAGGCCGCACCAGTGACCTATACAGAACCGGGCACAGTATCTAGATGAGGCCGCACCAGTGACCTATACAGAACTGGGCACAGTATCTAGATGAGGCCGCACCAGTGACCTATACAGAACTGGGCACAGTATCTAGATGAGGCCGCACCAGTGACCTATACAGAACCGGGCACAGTATCTAGATGAGGCCGCACCAGTGACCTATACAGAACCGGGCACAGTATATAGATGAGGCCGCACCAGTGACCTATACAGAGCCGGGCACAGTATCTAGATGAGGCCGCACCAGTGATCTATACAGAACTGGGCACAGTATATAGATGAGGCAGCACCAGTGACCTATACAGAACTGTACACAGTATCTAGATGAGGCCGCACCCCTATACAGAACTGGGCACAGTGCACTAGATGAGGCCGCACCAGTGACCTATACAGAACTGGGCACAGTATCTAGATGAGGCCGCACCAGTGACCTATACAGAACCGGGCACAGTATATAGATGAGGCCGCACCAGTGACCTATACAGAACCGTGCACAGTATATAGATGAGGCCGTACCAGTGACCTATACAGAACCGGGCACAGTATATAGATGAGGCCGCACCAGTGACCTATACAGAACCGGGCACAGTGTCTAGATGAGGCCGCACCAGTGACCTATACAGAGCTGGGCACAGTATCTAGATGAGGCCGCACCAGTGACCTATACAGAACCGGGCACAGTATCTAGATGAGGCCGCACCAGAGACCTATACAGAACTGGGCACAGTATCTAGATGAGGCCGTACCAGTGACCTATACAGAACCGGGCACAGTATATAGATGAGGCCGTACCAGTGACCTATACAGAACCGGGCACAGTATCTAGATGAGGTGTTAGAGGTGTTCCCCCATCCTGAACCTTCTGTGAGGGGATTCTAACGACGGCCTGTCCTTAGTCTCTAGGATTTGATCATAACCTGTGTTCTTTTACTGCTAGCAGGAGAATAATCAAATCGACACACACACTCTGGAGTGTCAAGAAGATGTTCTGCCGTTTAATAGCCTAATGCTTACATATATTCATTTTCTTATCTATTACATAATGGGTTTCACACATATAATTGCATTCCATAACATAAATCTCTTCTTGCCTATACACAATTCACTAATTGTCATACCCCAGCTTGTTCACATCACTACTGAGCTTTGGTTCCCCCACATCTCCTGGGCGTACAGCCAGAAACACAGATAAACGTTGTGCCCCTTATAAAAGATTTACGAGTCTCCTTCAGGAAACAAAACTTTTAAACTAAGCTAGAAATAACAAGGACCACAATACATTACATATATGATGCATACAAAATGGCGTATTATGGAGCTACATAGAATAACCAGCAATCTGCCTCTCTCAGAGGCTGTACCAGTGATCTATACAGAACTGGGCACAGTATCTAGATGAGGCCGCACCAGTGACCTATACAGAACCGGGCACAGTATATAGATGAGGCCGCACCAGTGACCTATACAGAACTGGGCACAGTATCTAGGTGAGGCCGCACCAGTGACCTATACAGAACCGGGCACAGTATATAGATGAGGCCGCACCAGTGACCTATACAGAACCGGGCACAGTATCTAGATGAGGCCGCACCAGTGACCTATACAGAACCGGGCACAGTATATAGATGAGGCAGCACCAGTGACCTATACAGAACTGTGCACAGTATATAGATGAGGCCACACCAGTGACCTATACAGAACCGGGCACAGTATATAGATGAGGCCGCACCAGTGACCTATACAGAACCGGGCACAGTATATAGATGAGGCTGCACCAGTGACCTATACAGAACCGGGCACAGTATATAGATGAGGCCGCATCAGTGACCTATACAGAACTGGGCACAGTATCTAGATGAGGCCACACCAGTGACCTATACAGAACTGGGCACAGTATCTAGATGAGGCCACACCAGTGACCTATACAGAACTGGGCACAGTATCTAGATGAGGCCGCACAGTGACCTATACAGAACCGGGCACAGTATATAGATGAGGCTGCACCAGTGACCTATACAGAACTGGGCACAGTATCTAGATGAGGCCGCACCAGTGACCTATACAGAACTGGGCACAGTACCTAGATGAGGCCGTACCAGTGAACTATACAGAACTGGGCACAGTATCTAGATGAGGCCGCACCAGTGACCTATACAGAACCGGGCACAGTATCTAGATGAGGCCGCACCAGTGACCTATACAGAACTGGGCACAGTATCTAGATGAGGCCGTACCAGTGACCTATACAGAACTGGGCACAGTATCTAGATGAGGCCGCACCAGTGACCTATACAGAACTGCGCACAATATCTAGATGAGGCCGCACCAGTGACCTATACAGAACCGGGCACAGTATCTAGATGAGGCCGCACCAGTGACCTATACAGAACCGGGCACAGTATCTAGATGAGGCCGCACCGGTGACCTATACAGAACCGGGCACAGTATCTAGATGAGGCCGCACCAGTGATCTATACAGAACTGCGCACAGTATATAGATGAGGCCGTACCAGTGACCTATACAGAACTGGGCACAGTATCTAGATGAGGCCGCACCCCTATACAGAACTGGGCACAGTGCACTAGATGAGGCCGCACCAGTGATCTATACAGAACTGTACACAGTATCTAGATGAGGCCGCACCCCTATACAGAACTGGGCACAGTGCACTAGATGAGGCCGCACCAGTGACCTATACAGAACTGGGCACAGTGTCTAGATGAGGCCGCACCAGTGACCTATACAGAACCGGGCACAGTATCTAGATGAGGCCGCACCAGTGACCTATACAGAACCGGGCACAGTATCTAGATGAGGCCGCACCAGTGACCTATACAGAACCGGGCACAGTATCTAGATGAGGCCGCACCAGTGACCTATACAGAACTGGGCACAGTATCTAGATGAGTCCGCACCAGTGACCTATACAGAACTGGGCACAGTATCTAGATGAGGCAGCAGCAGTGACCTATACAGAACCGGGCACAGTATCTAGATGAGGCCACATCAGGACCTATACAGAACTGGGCACAGTACCTAGATGAGGCCGCACCAGTGACCTATACAGAACTGGGCACAGTATCTAGATGAGGCCGCACCAGTGACCTATACAGAACCGGGCACAGTATATAGATGAGGCCGCACCAGTGACCTATACAGAACCGTGCACAGTATATAGATGAGGCCGTACCAGTGACCTATACAGAACCGGGCACAGTATATAGATGAGGCCGCACCAGTGACCTATACAGAACCGGGCACAGTGTCTAGATGAGGCCGCACCAGTGACCTATACAGAACCGGGCACAGTGTCTAGATGAGGCCGCACCAGTGACCTATACAGAACCGGGCACAGTATCTAGATGAGGCCGTACCAGTGACCTATACAGAACCGGGCACAGTATCTAGATGAGGCCGCACCAGTGACCTATACAGAACCGGGCACAGTATCTAGATGAGGCCGCACCAGTGACCTATACAGAACCGGGCACAGTATCTAGATGAGGCCGCACCAGTGACCTATACAGAACCGGGCACAGTGTCTAGATGAGGCCGCACCAGTGACCTATACAGAACTGGGCACAGTATCTAGATGAGGCCACACCAGTGACCTATACAGAACTGGGCACAGTATCTAGATGAGGCCGTACCAGTGACCTATACAGAACTGGGCACAGTATCTAGATGAGGCCGCACCAGTGACCTATACAGAACTGGGCACAGTATCTAGATGAGGCCGTACCAGTGAACTATACAGAACTGGGCACAGTATCTAGATGAGGCCGCACCAGTGACCTATACAGAACCGGGCACAGTATCTAGATGAGGCCGCACCAGTGACCTATACAGAACTGGGCACAGTATCTAGATGAGGCCGTACCAGTGACCTATACAGAACTGGGCACAGTATCTAGATGAGGCCGCACCAGTGACCTATACAGAACTGCGCACAATATCTAGATGAGGCCGCACCAGTGACCTATACAGAACCGGGCACAGTATCTAGATGAGGCCGCACCAGTGATCTATACAGAACCGGGCACAGTATCTAGATGAGGCCGCACCAGTGATCTATACAGAACTGCGCACAGTATATAGATGAGGCCGTACCAGTGACCTATACAGAACTGGGCACAGTATCTAGATGAGGCCGCACCCCTATACAGAACTGGGCACAGTGCACTAGATGAGGCCGCACCAGTGATCTATACAGAACTGGGCACAGTATCTAGATGAGGCCGCACCAGTGATCTATACAGAACTGGGCACAGTATCTAGATGAGGCCACACCAGTGACCTATACAGAACTGGGCACAGTATCTAGATGAGGCCGTACCAGTGACCTATACAGAACTGGGCACAGTATCTAGATGAGGTCGCACCAGTGATCTATACAGAACTGGGCACAGTATATAGATGAGGCCGTACCAGTGACCTATACAGAACTGGGCACAGTATCTAGATGAGGCCGTACCAGTGACCTATACAGAACTGGGCACAGTATCTAGATGAGGCAGCACCAGTGATCTATACAGAACTGGGCACAGTATCTAGATGAGGCTGCACCAGTGACCTATACAGAACCGGGCACAGTATCTAGGTGAGGCCGCACCAGTGACCTATACAGAACTGTACACAGTATCTAGATGAGGCTGCACCAGTGACCTATACAGAACCGGGCACAGTATCTAGATGAGGCCGCACCCCTATACAGAACTGGGCACAGTGCACTAGATGAGGCCGCACCAGTGACCTATATAGAACTGGGCACAGTATCTAGATGAGGCCGCACCAGTGACCTATATAGAACTGGGCACAGTATCTAGATGAGGCCGCACCAGTGATCTATACAGAACTGGGCACAGTATCTAGATGAGGCCACACCAGTGACCTATACAGAACTGGGCACAGTATCTAGATGAGGCCGCACCAGTGACCTATACAGAACCGGGCACAGTATCTAGATGAAGCCGCACCAGTGACCTATACAGAACTGGGCACAGTATCTAGATGAGGCCGCACCAGTGACCTATACAGAACTGGGCACAGTATCTAGATGAGGCCGTACCGGTGACCTATACAGAACTGGGCACAGTATCTAGATGAGGCCGCACCCCTATACAGAACTGGGCACAGTATCTAGATGAGGCCGCACCAGTGACCTATACAGAACCGGGCACAGTATATAGATGAGGCCGCACCAGTGACCTATACAGAACCGGGCATAGTATCTAGATGAGGCCGCACCAGTGACCTATACAGAACCGGGCACAGTATCTAGATGAGGCCGCACCAGTGACCTATACAGAACCGGGCACAGTATCTAGATGAGGCCGCACCAGTGACCTATACAGAACTGGGCACAGTATCTAGATGAGGCCGTACCAGTGACCTATACAGAACCGGGCACAGTATCTAGATGAGGCCGCACCAGTGACCTATACAGAACTAGACACAGTATCTAGATGAGGCCGCACCAGTGACCTATACAGAACTGTACACAGCATCTAGATGAGGCCGCACCAGTGACCTATACAGAACTGTACACAGTATCTAGATGAGGCGGCACCAGTGACTATACAGAACCGGGAACAGTATCTAGATGAGGCTGCACCAGTGACCTACACAGAACCGGGCACAGTATCTAGATGACGCCGCACCAGTGACCTATACAGAACCGGGGCACAGTACCTAGATGAGGCCGCACCAGTGACCTATACAGAACCGGGCACAGTATCTAGATGAGGCCGCACCAGTGACCTATACAGAACCGGGCACAGTATCTAGATGAGGCCGCACCAGTGACCTATACAGAACTGGGCACAGTATCTAGATGAGGCTGCACCAGTGACCTATACAGAACTGGGCACAGTATCTATATGAGGCCGCACCAGTGACCTATACAGAACTGGACACAGTATATAGATGAGGCCGCACCAGTGACCTATACAGAACTGGACACAGTATCTATATGAGGCCGCACCAGTGACCTATACAGAACTGGACACAGTATATAGATGAGGCCGCACCAGTGACCTATACAGAACTGGGCACAGTATATAGATGAGGCAGCACCAGTGACCTATACAGAACTGTACACAGTATCTAGATGAGGCCGCACCCCTATACAGAACTGGGCACAGTGCACTAGATGAGGCCGCACCAGTGACCTATACAGAACTGGGCACAGTGTCTAGATGAGGCCGCACCAGTGACCTATACAGAACCGGGCACAGTATCTAGATGAGGCCGCACCAGTGACCTATACAGAACCGGGCACAGTATCTAGATGAGGCCGCACCAGTGACCTATACAGAACCGGGCACAGTATCTAGATGAGGCCGCACCAGTGACCTATACAGAACTGGGCACAGTATCTAGATGAGTCCGCACCAGTGACCTATACAGAACTGGGCACAGTATCTAGATGAGGCAGCAGCAGTGACCTATACAGAACCGGGCACAGTATATAGATGAGGCCGCACCAGTGACCTATACAGAACCGGGCACAGTATCTAGATGAGGCCGCACCAGTGACCTATACAGAACCGGGCACAGTATCTAGATGAGGCCGCACCAGTGACCTATACAGAACCGGGCACAGTATCTAGATGAGGCCGCACCAGTGACCTATACAGAACTGGGCACAGTATCTAGATGAGGCCGCACCAGTGACCTATACAGAACTGGGCACAGTATCTAGATGAGGCCGCACCAGTGACCTATACAGAACTGGGCACAGTATATAGATGAGGCAGCACCAGTGACCTATACAGAACTGTACACAGTATCTAGATGAGGCCGCACCCCTATACAGAACTGGGCACAGTGCACTAGATGAGGCCGCACCAGTGACCTATACAGAACTGGGCACAGTATCTAGATGAGGCCGCACCAGTGACCTATACAGAACCGGGCACAGTATCTAGATGAGGCCGCACCAGTGACCTATACAGAACCGGGCACAGTATCTAGATGAGGCCGCACCAGTGATCTATACAGAACTGCGCACAGTATATAGATGAGGCCGTACCAGTGACCTATACAGAACTGGGCACAGTATCTAGATGAGGCCGCACCCCTATACAGAACTGGGCACAGTGCACTAGATGAGGCCGCACCAGTGATCTATACAGAACTGGGCACAGTATCTAGATGAGGCCGCACCAGTGATCTATACAGAACTGGGCACAGTATCTAGATGAGGCCACACCAGTGACCTATACAGAACTGGGCACAGTATCTAGATGAGGCCGTACCAGTGACCTATACAGAACTGGGCACAGTATCTAGATGAGGTCGCACCAGTGATCTATACAGAACTGGGCACAGTATATAGATGAGGCCGTACCAGTGACCTATACAGAACTGGGCACAGTATCTAGATGAGGCCGTACCAGTGACCTATACAGAACTGGGCACAGTATCTAGATGAGGCAGCACCAGTGATCTATACAGAACTGGGCACAGTATCTAGATGAGGCTGCACCAGTGACCTATACAGAACCGGGCACAGTATCTAGGTGAGGCCGCACCAGTGACCTATACAGAACTGTACACAGTATCTAGATGAGGCTGCACCAGTGACCTATACAGAACCGGGCACAGTATCTAGATGAGGCCGCACCCCTATACAGAACTGGGCACAGTGCACTAGATGAGGCCGCACCAGTGACCTATATAGAACTGGGCACAGTATCTAGATGAGGCCGCACCAGTGACCTATATAGAACTGGGCACAGTATCTAGATGAGGCCGCACCAGTGATCTATACAGAACTGGGCACAGTATCTAGATGAGGCCACACCAGTGACCTATACAGAACTGGGCACAGTATCTAGATGAGGCCGTACCAGTGACCTATACAGAACTGGGCACAGTATCTAGATGAGGCCGCACCAGTGACCTATACTGAGCTGGGCACAGTATCTAGATGAGGCCGCACCAGTGACCTGTACAGAACTGTGCACAGTATCTAGATGAGGCCACACCAGTGACCTATACAGAACCGGGCACAGTATCTAGATGAGGCCGCACCAGTGACCTATACAGAACCGGGCACAGTATCTAGATGAGGCCGCACCAGTGACCTATACAGAACCGGGCACAGTATCTAGATGAGGCCGCACCAGTGACCTATACAGAACCGGGCACAGTATCTAGATGAGGCCGCACCAGTGACCTATACAGAACTGGGCACAGTATCTAGGTGAGGCTGCACCAGTGACCTATACAGAACCGGGCACAGTATCTAGATGAGGCCGCACCAGTGACCTATACAGAACTGGGCACAGTATCTAGATGAGGCCGCACCAGTGACCTATACAGAACTGGGCCCAGTATCTAGATGAGGCCGCACCAATGACCTATACAGAACCCGGCACAGTATATAGATGAGGCCGCACCAGTGACCTATACAGAACTGGGCACAGTATCTAGATGAGGCCGCACCAGTGACCTATACAGAACCGGGCACAGTATCTAGATGAGGCCGTACCAGTGACCTATACAGAACTGGGCACAGTATCTAGATGAGGCCGCACCGGTGACCTATACAGAACTGGACACATTATCTAGATGAGGCCGCACCAGTGACCTATACAGAACTGGGCACAGTATCTAGATGAGGCGGCACCAGTGACCTATACAGAACTGTGCACAGTATCTAGATGAGGCCGCACTAGTGACCTATACAGAACCGGGCACAGTATCTAGATGAGGCCGCACCAGTGACTTATGTAACCATAGGATTAATAAGTGGATTTCTACAATGGTTTGCTGTAAGCCCTGAATAGACACCTGCCTATGCATATTTTTAGAGAATGGACAACTGTGACCTTTTAGGACAACAGAGGACATTAGTATTTTGCTGAGCCAATGTCCTTGAAGTGTATATAATCATATGGCGAAAGGTTACTCAGAGAGGCCTCACCCTGGAACAGAAGGACGGACGATGAACTGAAGGAACGGACAGAATGACGCTAAGCACACAGGTGTTGGAATGACAGCCAAGGCTTCCTGGACGTGTGATCATTGTGTTCGTCTTCACTGAAATAACCTCCCGAAGCTGAGTATAATAAATCCATATTGTGTTGATCAAACTGTTGTGTTTCTTTGCTGTCCTTATATTAATTCCTTGAAACCTAAAAGAACATATATTCCCACCGGGAACGTAACATGGCGCTGCGAGCAGGGTTTCAAGGGTTAATTTTGGCCAGTAAACCGTTTTAAATGTTAATGTGGTTTATGCAGTACAGTAGGAGAGAGGTCAGGACAGAGTCATGTCAGAGAAGAATGCTAATGTGTTAGACATATGTCTGTCACAGAGAGGTTTCTGTCATTTACCTGAACAAATCACAGCTGACTCATTGTTATGAGCAGGGTTTTGCAACGTTTGCCTAAACCCCAGGGCATGTTGTCTTGTCTTGAAAAGAAAAATGTTCTTCAAAATGTTTAAAAAAACTTTTGAAAGTTAAAATTAAAAATTCAGTTAGTAAAAGTCCAGAAATGTTTTAAAAAAAAAAAAAAAAAAAAAAAAATCGACGTTTAATCAAACTTTTATGGAAATGCATGTGGACAGCGCTGATAATGAAGTTATGTATTTGCCTTTCACTATTACTGACAATGAGAATGGAGTCAGTGATTATATTTTGGGGAATTCTGACCGTTCCCATATAAGAAATTCTGAGGGGAAGGGCGCTGATTGTTCCCAAGTACTAGCTGGAATGCACAGAGAAGAGTATCTTGCAGATAGATACATTAAGGGGGATGTTTGCTCAGCTGCTGCTGACAGGGAAATCTCCTATATATTTGGCTACATCTGTCACTCAAAGTGGGTGTCTGTGTCTATAACGCTCTGTTCCTGGACTTTCCTCTTAATGTGTGATTGCCTTCATCTGTGCTGAACACCTTTCTGAGAAATTAACCTGTTTAAAACAGGTGATGGCAATCATACATTAAGGGGAAGTCTAGAAACAGAGCATTGTGTCCCTCCTGGAGAGGGTCATGTTGGGAGGTATGTGACAGAGAACCAGCCCAGTGAGCCCACAGACAGTGCCAGACACCCACTGCCTTCCCATGTTGCCCAGCACTGCTACTCCACAGCCACCAGGTGAGCGCCCCCCTCCCGCGATTCGCGGCAAAACCTCCCCCCCACGCGCCCCTCCCGCGATTCGCGGCAAAAACACCCGCTCCCCCGCGACCCCCCCTACCGTGATTCGCAGCAAAAACACCCCCGCGACCCCCCCTCCCGCGATTCGCTGCAAAAAGAACCCCCCCACGACCCCTCCCGCAATTCGGGGCGGCACCCCCCCCTGCGACCCCCCTCCCGCGATTCGCGGCACCCCCCCCCCCCCCCCGCAATTCGCAGCAGCCCCAGGATTAAATGGCACATGCAAAACACTGACATGGCTATGGTCGACAATGAAAAAGGTTGACATGAGTTTTTGAAGATTTATTTTTAATTTTTTCATATTCATTGTCATGTGTCGACATGGACCCCAATGAAGTGGCACACTTATGTCAACATTTACATGTGTTGACCTTTCTGTGTTGATTTTTTGACCTTTTGTGGCGATTCGCGTCACACCCCCCCCGCAACCCCCCCTCCCACGATTCGCGGCAACCCCCGTGACCCCACACCTCCCGCAATTCGCGGCACCCCCCCACCGGAACCCCTGTGAACCCCGCCCTCCCGCGATTCGCGGCACCCACCCCCGTGACCCCCCCTCCCGCAATTCGCGGCACCCCCCCGTGATTCGCGGCAGCTCCAGAATTAAATTGCACATGGAAAACACTGACATGGCTATGGTCGACAATGAAAAAGGTTGACATGAGTTTTTGAAGTTTTTTTTTTTCATTTTTTTAATATTTTCATATTCATTCTCATGTGTCGACATGGACACCAATGAAGTGCCACACTTATGTCAACATTTACATGTGTTGACCTTTCTGTGTTGATTTTTTCTTGTGGCGATTCGCGTCACACCCCCCCGGAACCCCCACTCCCGCGATTCACGGCACACACACACACCCCCGCGATTCTCGGCACCCCACCCCGTGACCCCCCCTCCCGTGATTCACGGCACACCCCCCGCGACCCCCCCTACCATGATTCGCCGCAACCCCCGCCCCCGTAACCCCCCTCCCGCGATTCTCTGCAATCTCTCCCCTCCCGCGATTCGCAGCATCCACCCCCCCACAACCCCCCCCTCCTGCAATTCGCGGCACCCCCCGCGACCCCCCCTCCTGCAATTCGCGGCACCCTCCGCGACCCCCCCTCCCGCAATTCGCGGACACCTAAGTTGCAATACAGGGCATCTTTCAAACAATTCTAACCATATTTCTCATATACAAACGTTCACAAATTAAGGGGGCGCAGCCCCTTACGACGGTGTGAAGAGCGCCCGTAGGGCGCGATGAATCACCTAGTGTCTAAATATTCAGCACACTCAGATGCTGTAGTAAAGTGTGAAACAGTAATGAAGGAATGTACTCACATCACAGATGACAACACTACAGTCATATGTAATTGTGTGATGAAATCGTCATATGAACCCATATCTGGTGATTTGACAACATTTAGGAAAAATATTGAACTCCATGTATGCAGTGATTATGCAGCATTGAACGCACATGAGGTTTCTGAAAAAATGCTGACATATGAGATTAACAGTGGTACTCCCAGTCAGCAACTTGGATTACCAACCATGCACAGTGAGATGTGGTTTCATATGACACAAATGAATAAAAACCCATTAGGAGCAGAGTTAGATAATAGGGTGGTGTTTATGTCTTCTGCCTTACCAAATGAGACATGGGAATTGCTAAAAGCCAGGGCGTGGGAGATCGGCAGGATTTCAGTCCCTGCTCCTGAGACAGAAAACTGTGCCCATGATATTATTGATGCTGAAAGTGAAAATGTTTCTGATAAAGGAATTTCTAATGTACAGAAAGTTCACTGGGTACCTGCTAACTATGTACAGGGTGGTATAGGATTCACACTGATTAGGGGGGATGACACTGATAAAGATCTATGATGTGCATACACCCATTATTGACAAACTGATTTGCGAATTGTCTGACACCAGAAAGCAACAGACAATTACATACACACTGACTGGGAAATGATTTACTGACAAAGTGGCAGATTTTGTGTTTGGTAATGAAGTTCCAATTCCAATGCATATCCTTTCAGAACCTTACCAATCAATTGTTTTGAAACAGATGCCAATGACAATGGCAGAGAAATGGATTGTGCACAGCACCGAGTCCCGGAAAAAGACTATGATAGATGGAAGATGGTACGAAAAGAGAAATGTATTCTCTACCTGATGTCTCACATTTACAGGCTGGGCTCGTGAAGTTAAAGTTGCCAGTGACCAAAGGGACACTTATATTGGATTTCTCTACAAGCAAAGACCCACAGTGGGGACATTTCCAAAGCAGAGATCTGTATTGCGTCATGGATAAAGGACATTTGTTGCTGTATTGCTTCGTGGATAAAGGACATTTGTTGGTTTCTGCTGCAGTAAAGCAGCCATCTGGACAATAAGGACAGTTGCCCAAAAGTGGAAGAACAACACAAGACACGGCGGTGTACAAGCATAGGACATAAATGACGTACAAACAACAAGACACGGCGGCGTACAAGCATAGGACATAAATGACGTACAAACAACAAGACACGGCGGCGTACAAGCATAGGACATAAATGACGTACAAACAACAAGACACGGCGGTGTACAAGCATAGGACATAAATGACGTACAAACAACAAGACACGGCGGTGTACAAGCATAGGACATAAATGACGTACAAACAACAAGACACGGCGGTGTACAAGCATAGGACATAAATGACGTACAAACAACAAGACACGGCGGTGGACAAGCATAGGACATAAATGACGTACAAACAACAAGACACGGCGGTGGACAAGCATAGGACATAAATGACGTACAAACAACAAGACACGGCGGTGGACAAGCATAGGACGTAAATGACGTACAAACAACAAGACACGGCGGTGGACAAGCATAGGACGTAAATGACGTACAAACAACAAGACACGGCGGTGGACAAGCATAGGACATAAATGACGTACAAACAACAAGACACGGCGGCGTACAAGCATAGGACATAAATGACGTACAAACAACAAGACACGGCGGCGTACAAGCATAAGACATAAATGACGTACAAACAACAAGACACGGCGGTGTACAAGCATAGGACATAAATGACGTACAAACAACAAGACACGGCGGTGTACAAGCATAGGACATAAATGACGTACAAACAACAAGACACGGCGGTGTACAAGCATAGGACATAAATGACGTACAAACAACAAGACACGGCGGTGTACAAGCATAGGACATAAATGACGTACAAACAACAAGACACGGCGGTGTACAAGCATAGGACATAAATGACGTACAAACAACAAGACACGGCGGCGTACAAGCATAGGACATAAATGACGTACAAACAACAAGACACGGCGGTGTACAAGCATAGGACATAAATGACGTACAAACAACAAGACACGGCGGTGTACAAGCATAGGACATAAATGACGTACAAACAACAAGAGACGGCGGTGTACAAGCATAGGACATAAATGACGTACAAACAAGACACGGCGGTGTACAAGCATAGGACATAAATGACGTACAAACAACAAGACACGGCGGTGTACAAGCATAGGACATAAATGACGTACAAACAACAAGACATGGCGGTGTACAAGCATAGGACATAAATGACGTACAAACAACAAGACACGGCGGTGTACAAGCGTAGGACATAAATGATGTACAAACAACAAGACACGGCGGTGTACAAGCATAGGACATAAATGACGTACAAACAACAAGACACGGCGGTGTACAAGCATAGGACATAAATGATGTACAAACAACAAGACACGGCGGTGTACAAGTATAGGACAGAAATGACGTACAAACAACAAGACACGGCGGTGTACAAGCATAGGACATAAATGACGTACAAACAACAAGACACGGCGGTGTACAAGCATAGGACATAAATGATGTACAAACAACAAGACACGGCGGTGTACAAGTATAGGACAGAAATGACGTACAAACAACAAGACACGGCGGTGTACAAGCATAGGACATAAATGACGTACAAACAACAAGACACGGCGGTGTACAAGCATAGGACATAAATGATGTACAAACAACTGAACTGACTGTGGTGTACAACTCACCCCCGAGATCACGGAATGGGCTAGCACACTGGATGAGTGGTGAAGCTGATGTTTCTGTACATTCCAAGAAGCGCAAGTTGGAGAGATTGTTGCAGAATCTGTTACATTAACCAACAGCTGACAATGTTGCCTACCTTGATTGCTTCTGAGAAAGGTCACAGGAACGTTACAACTGTCTCACAATCGGCTGCTGTGAGCACACTACTTGTGGGAACGAACATTTTTAAATGACCTCCCTGGCTAATGGGAGAAGTTCCGTGTTCCAAGTGATTGTCGTAGAAGCTGGACAAAGAACAAAGTAAACTTGTTTATGCTCATTGTGTGAATAAGATCATGTTTCTTGGACAAGTGAGTGCACACCTTGGACTTTTACAAAAATCATATTGCAAATCATCTGACCCAAGTGCCCATTATGGAACTGTTACCGCAAGAACTGTTGAATTTGGAACACTGGGCATATGGGCATTCAATTTCATTACATGCAGCCATAAGGATGGAGAGGATTGCTGCGCTGATAAGTCACAGAACACGGTTATCCCAGTTGTCTCAAGTGGAGCTGTGCTCGCCAAGAGACTATTTATTATATGTTAAAGAAGATTCAAGCAAAGACATCCACTTTACAGCGAGAGAATTGGGCTTCCATGCTTCTTACCATTCACAAGACTGTCATCAGTATGATTGAATGGATATATTGCATAGTAAACTTACATGTTCTTAAATATATATATTATTGTGTTTTTGGAGCAGAATATATATATATATATATATATACACAAGGCTCCGACTGGCGGGGGGGGGGGAGCGGCACTCGGCGGTCTCCAACGTAGGAATAAACAGCAAACAATCAAATGATCAACGTTTCGGTTTATTAAAACCTTTGTCAAGATCAACATGCTATGCATTAAACATACCTTATATCCCTCTCCCCGTGTCAGCTGCCCGCCTCCGTCTTCCGGAAAACATCTGCGTCACCAGCCGGCGACGTGCGTTTCCCTGCGCAGTTAGATGACTCATTCAGCCTGGTGTGCTGCTGAATGAGGGACTTCCGGCCTCAGGAGACGGGTTGCTGGGCAACCAATTCTGCAAGAAACAGCAGAATATAAACAAGTGAACGTGCAAAATAAAAACACAATGCAAGTCCTGAAAAATGTGAACATACCTCACAATACCATAGTGAGGAGCCAGGGAGTATAGCACCAGATGGTCAGATCTGCAACTCCAGCGGAAAAATGCTAAAATAACTGGATAGATATAATAACGCTAGGATGACACTCTGTAGAACTTTACTAAGTGTCCATATAAAAAATGGCTAGCGAGTATGCAGAACTGACGACTGGGTGATATTACTCATGCACACAGGGGAACACAAATATATTCATGGACATGTAAACGAGAGAATGTATAACAATAAGGTAATAACTTTGAAAGGGGCATATAATGCAAAGCTGATGCCCTAAACCGGAAAAAGATCTCCATGTCTATCAAACAATAAAAAAATACATTGAAAAATTTTTTTCACAACATGATGGTATACAGAAGAAGCTCAGTAAGATCACCATTGCTATACAAGATTGCTATACTAAACAAGTGCAGCCTGGATCTCATTTTGCTTGTGATCCAGGAGTCGGCACGTGAAGTATCATCCATTAAGACAAAGCGCACTGAATTTGAAACAACACACCTTGACACTCTCAAGGCCGACACTGAAGGCAAGTGGCTTGAAAAACTAAACAGTGACATTGAGGCCTATAAACAAGAACTGACAAAGTTCAAACGGGACAAATTACAAACTGTCCAGCGGGATTACTCTGAAAACCGTGTGTACTCGTGGGTATATAACCCAGAAGGGAGAAGAAAGCAGTTCGCCAAACGGAGAACTCCCAGAACTGCAGCAGACACTGAGACCTCAAGTGGAGGCTACTCGTCACCTAGCGACGCTGATTCAGCCCGGCCTTCATCCAGTGGTAAACCCCCTTTAGGGGTACTGACCCGTGCACAGCGGGTCCCAGGCGGCAAAGGCCGACACGCCGAGGCGGCGAAAACGACAGGCTCTGGAAAAGGCAGAGCAAGGGGCAAAATAACGAAATAATCTTTAATTTGTCGAGCAGGACACTGACTGAAGCCGAAATGGCCATTCTCAGCAAGGGCTTGTCCTTTGTGCCCACATGTCCACCCGATAAATTTCAGTGGAAGGTGGACACATATAGATTTGGCAGAAACCTACGCCTCAAAGAACATTTTGCCTCGTCGGATAATACCCCTGAATCCGCTAATCAGCCTATAAACCGCTTTAGACCACGTTCAAACTTTGACCCTCACAATAACAACATCTCATTGAAATGCTTCTTGCGATTAGTGGATGAACTGGGTAATTCCCCAAGTGCTCCCCCTCCCATTGAATTTGGGAATTTCAACAAGCAAGAAACGCTGATACTTAAATCCCTTAGTGAGGACCAATCAATTATTATACGCCCCGCAGACAAGGGGGGCGGCATCGTGGTCCAGGACATTGAACAGTACCGTCAGGAGATATACCGTCAACTTGATGATCCCTCAGTTTACAGACGCCTGCCTGAAGACCCCACGATCAAGTTCAACCATGAGCTGGACACTATCCTTAAAAATGCCGTTGCTACAAACATCATCACTGATGAAACCCGTAGAGCCTTGTTTCAGAATGCCCCAGTGGCTCCGGTGTTATACACCATACCAAAACTTCACAAGGATCAACTGAAACCCCCTGGTCGCCCTATCATAGCGGCCAGGGATTCCATTTATTATGTTATTTCACAATACTTAGATTCTTTTTTTCAGCCCATTATTCAGTCTCAGGCCACGTATCTCAAGGATACTACCACATTAATCACTAAATTACAGTCCCTGCCCCCCCAACCGGACAACTGCTGGTTATGTACCCTGGATGTGGTAAGCCTGTACACCAGCATCCCACATGATGCTGGTGTGCAGGCGGCACGCAGGTTACTGACGGGTCATGAGCTATACCAGGGACCCAACATTGATTTTTTTATTTCTTTACTTGAGCTCACCCTCAAGAGAAATTATTTTTTATTTGATGGTAGCTGGTATATCCAGTTACAAGGGTGTGCTATGGGATCTTGTGTGGCGCCGGCATTCGCGAATACATTCATGTTTGATGTTGAGCATGAGTTGTTTTTCGCGAATGCCGAGGTAGCCGCCAAGATCCCTTTCTTCGTCAGATATATTGACGATTTGCTGTTGCTGTGGGTGGGCAGCGAGATGGAGTTCCATGATCTGCTCGCCACTGCCAACCGGTCGGATTCTCCCATCAAATTTACTTTCTGCATGAGTAAAACCAAGGTAAACTACCTTGACGTCAACATTTCAATACAGAATAACACCATCAGAACCAGTCTTTATAAAAAGGATACTGACCGCAACACCATCCTCCATTTTTCCAGCTCACACCCAGAGTCCACGAAAAAAGGATTGCCCTATTCCCAGTTCTTGAGAATTCATAAGATTTCAGATGATATTACCAGCACTGAAAAAGAAATAGATTCGATGATAGATCAATTCCGCACACGCGGATACCATCTCGCGGATTTAAAAAAAGCGAAGGACAAGGTGTTGTCCATTCCACGTCTTGAGGCACTCAAACCTAAAAAAATTCAGGGGACGCCCAAAAAGAAAATTCCCTTTGTCCAAAAATATCATTCTGGGAGTCAGGCTGCCAACAGTAAGATCAAAGGGCTTTGGCCCATGGTCACGTCGGATAGGGACATTAGAGCCCTTAAAGATTATTCCATCATGCCCAGTTATGCACGGGCCCGTAATTTAAAAGACTGGCTCGTGCATAATGATATCTCCACGTTTAGACCACCTCCATCCATTAATTTCCTGACCAAAAAACCAGGCTGCTACAGGTGTACGGGGTGCACCTGTTGCAGCTTTATGGAAACAGGGGAATCATTCAGTCACCCACAAACTGGCAGAAAAATCCCCATTAGACAAGTAGTGACCTGTACCTCGACCCACGTGGTCTATTTCCTGCGCTGTCCTTGTGGTCTTTACTATGTTGGAAAGACCACAAGGCAGTTCAAGGAAAGAATGGCCATGCATAGGACATCCATCCGCCAATCTCTTAGTGCCAAAAAAATTGATACGGAACAACCGGTAGCCCGGCACTTCCGCGAGCACGGTCATAATCTCTCCACACTCCGTTACAAGATTATAGAGCAAATTCCCAAAAAATTGCGTGGGGGTGATAGAGCTAAAATCTTGCTTCAACATGAAGCCAGATGGATTTACAAGTTGAGGACAGTATGCCCGGAGGGTCTTAATGAAAATCTTCCCCTTGCATGCTTTCTCTGAATTGGTGATCTTACTGAGCTTCTTCTGTATACCATCATGTTGTGAAAAAAATTTTTCAATGTATTTTTTTATTGTTTGATAGACATGGAGATCTTTTTCCGGTTTAGGGCATCAGCTTTGCATTATATGCCCCTTTCAAAGTTATTACCTTATTGTTATACATTCTCTCGTTTACATGTCCATGAATATATTTGTGTTCCCCTGTGTGCATGAGTAATATCACCCAGTCGTCAGTTCTGCATACTCGCTAGCCATTTTTTATATGGACACTTAGTAAAGTTCTACAGAGTGTCATCCTAGCGTTATTATATCTATCCAGTTATTTTAGCATTTTTCCGCTGGAGTTGCAGATCTGACCATCTGGTGCTATACTCCCTGGCTCCTCACTATGGTATTGTGAGGTATGTTCACATTTTTCAGGACTTGCATTGTGTTTTTATTTTGCACGTTCACTTGTTTATATTCTGCTGTTTCTTGCAGAATTGGTTGCCCAGCAACCCGTCTCCTGAGGCCGGAAGTCCCTCATTCAGCAGCACACCAGGCTGAATGAGTCATCTAACTGCGCAGGGAAACGCACGTCGCCGGCTGGTGACGCAGATGTTTTCCGGAAGACGGAGGCGGGCAGCTGACACGGGGAGAGGGATATAAGGTATGTTTAATGCATAGCATGTTGATCTTGACAAAGGTTTTAATAAACCGAAACGTTGATCATTTGATTGTTTGCTGTTTATTCCTACGTTGGAGACCGCCGAGTGCCGCTCCCCCCCCCCCGCCAGTCGGAGCCTTGTGTATATTGTGGCTCTTTGGCCTCGTGGAGGTGGCACCGGGGCACCTACCTTTGCTGATTGGAGTGCCTGATTATCTTCACTCATATATATATATATATATATATATATATATATATATATATATATATATATATATATATATATATATATATATATATATATATATATATATATATATATATATATATATATGCTTTAATAACCGGAGGGTGGTAAAAGGTTGAATTTTTAAGAATTTATAGTGACGAACATTTAGTATAAGGTTGTTTAATGAAGTGTAAAGTAGAATAGAGACGTTTGCAGCAGTATAAGGAAATGTGTATTTTGTTTTGTCGTTATGGTTTATCTCACACGGTTTGTGTTTCTTTGGCCAACAGGTTGATTTCTTTCACCTTGGTTGGGAAAGGAGATGAGAGGACTTTGCTGGACGTGTGTCTGAGATGATGATGGCCACAGAGTTTATTGGTCAAGAACAAGTCAGGAAGACAACAGAATTACTTAGGATCCAATGGAAATACAGTTATAGACTAATCAAACTTGAGTCTGCTATTTGTTGGATCCACACACACTCATCAATATATATTTATATTATTTAACATTTGTTATATGTGCTATGTAGAAATCAAAGGGTGGAATCTAACCATAGGATAGAAGTGATTTCTGCTGAGGTTTGCTGTAAGCCCTGAGTAGACATTTGCCTATGCATATATTTAGAGAATGGACAACTGTGACCTTTTAGGGCCCAGAGGACATTAGTATTTTGCTGAGCCAATGTCCTGAAGTGTATATAATCATATGGGCGAAGGGTTACTCGGAGAGGCCTCACCCTGGAACAGAAGGACGGACGATGAAGCGAAGGAACGGACAGAATGAAGTTAAAGCACACAGGTGTTGGAATGACAGCCGAGGCTTCCTGGACGCGTGATCATTGTGTTAGCTTAGGGAGGTTATTTCAGTGAAGACTGAGTATAATAAATCCATATTGTATTGGTCAAACTGTTGTGTTTCTTTGCTGTCCTTATATTAATTCCTTGAAACCTAAAAGGACATATATTCCCACCGGGAACAGACTTATAAAGATGTAAAGTCACCAATAAAGATATTAAAAAACACTGGTCCAAGTACAGATCCCTGGGGTACTCTGGTTTTACCTCCTGTAACTGCACTCCATTTACTACAACTCTCCAATCCCAAGCTTTGAAATGTATTTAACAGTCTGATGTGGGACAGTGTCAAAAGCCTTATTAAAATCGAGATAAAATCTATCTACACCCCCCCCCCCCCCCCCCCCCGGTTGACTATTTCTCTAGTCAACCAGTCAAAAACGTAAATTAGGTTTGTTTGACATGATCTTCCCTGAGTGAATCCATGCTATTTGAGATCTACAACTCTTTCTTTTAAGAGTGTTTCCATCAATTTCCCTACTAACAATGTGAAGCTCACTGGTTGGTAGTTTGTGTCTTCCTTGCTTCCACTTTTGTGCAGTGGTACCACATTCTTGCTTTTCCAGTCCTCTGGAATTACTCCTGTAGTTATTGACCAGTTTATTATTTCTGTTAATGAAACTACCAGCAGCAATTTTATTTGATCATCACTGGACCCTAAGTGTTCACCCACTTTTACGTCAGATATTCTGTCTCAATTTGTAAGTATTGCGTATTTGCTAGTGGGATCCCTCACCAATTGCTGGAGAGATTCTCCCTGCATGGAATACAAAATATTCCTACTTTTAGTGAAACAGAAACGTCCCAGTTTACGTTATAGATTGTGGGGAGCTGACATTTCCCTCGTTAGTTTGTACTGATAAAAGTGGGTGTAGGATATTATTGTAGTGATTGAACAAAGAAAACAAGGGTTTATTACTCACCTGAATCGATATCAGTAGAGATTTCCTCTTCCTTACACTGCTGATCACCCTGTAAATAAGTCTCCTCATCTCCTTCTATATCTTCAACCTTTATTTTAGTCACAAACGTCTCTTCTTCTCCGTCTATATCTACAACCTTTATATCAGTCACATACGTCTCTTCTTCATCTGTATCTTCTGCTTTTATGTAAGTCACGTACGTCTCGTCTTCTCCCTCTGTATCTTCTACCTTAACCTGAATCAGTTCTTCCTAAGTAACAAACAGAACAAGTAAAGCATTAAAAAAATTCAGATTTTTTGCACTAAGAGTAAACAGTATAATACCAGTGTACAAGACACACAGCGTCTGTACAGATCATATACTGACAGTCACTTTGGTATAAATACCTAAATCCAACCTACCTGATCCTCCTGTGGGGTCCTGTGATTCTCCTCTGTAATATCCTGGGAATACAGAGGACGGGGACATCTCTCTGGGGTATTCCTGTTACTGGGCCCATCTGTAGGAGACACACAGTGACTGAGGACATTGTATATATGTGATTATCCTGGGAATACAGAGGACGGGGACATCTCTCTGGGGTATTCCTGTTACTGGGCCCATCTGTAGGAGACACACAGTGACTGAGGACATGGTATATATATATATATGTGATTATCCTGGGAATACAGAGGACGGGGACATCTCTCTGAGGAATTCCTGTTACTGGGCCCATCTGTAGGAGACACACAGTGACTGAGGACATTGTATATATGTGATTATCCTGGGAATACAGAGGACGGGGACATCTCTCTGGGGTATTCCTGTTACTGGGCCCATCTGTAGGAGACACGCAGTGACTGAGTACATGGTATATATGTGATTATCCTGGGAATACAGAGGACAGGGACATCTCTCTGGGGTATTCCTGTTACTGGGCCCATCTGTAGGAGACACACAGTGACTGAGTACATGGTATATATGTGATTATCCTGGGAATACAGAGGACGGGGACATCTCTCTGGGGTATTCCTGTTACTGGCCCCATCTGTAGGAGACACGCAGTGACTGAGGACATGGTATATATGTGATTATCCTGGGAATACAGAGGACGGGGACATCTCTCTGGGGTATTCCTGTTACTGGGCCCATCTGTAGGAGACACACAGTGACTGAGTACATGGTATATATGTGATTATCCTGGGAATACAGAGGACGGGGACATCTCTCTGGGGTATTCCTGTTACTGGGCCCATCTGTAGGAGACACGCAGTGACTGAGGACATGGTATATATGTGATTATCCTGGGAATACAGAGGACGGGGACATCTCTCTGGGGTATTCCTGTTACTGGGCCCATCTGTAGGAGACACGCAGTGACTGAGGACATAGTATATATGTGATTATCCTGGGAATACAGAGGACGGGGACATCTCTCTGGGGTATCTCTGTTACTGGCCCATCTGTAGGAGACACGCAGTGACTGAGGACACTGTATATATGCGATTATCCTGGGAATACAGAGGACGGGGACATCTCTCTGGGGCATTCCTGTTACTGGGCCCATCTGTAGGAGACACGCAGTGACTGAGGACATGGTATATATGTGATTATCCTGGGAATACAGAGGACGGGGACATCTCTCTGGGGTATTCCTGTTACTGGGCCCATCTGTAGGAGACACACAGTGACTGAGTACATGGTATATATGTGATTATCCTGGGAATACAGAGGACGGGGACATCTCTCTGGGGCATTCCTGTTACTGGGCCCATCTGTAGGAGACACGCAGTGACTGAGGACATGGTATATATGTGATTATCCTGGGAATACAGAGGACGGGGACATCTCTCTGGGGTATTCCTGTTACTGGCCCCATCTGTAGGAGACACACAGTGACTGAGGACATTGTATATATGTGATTATCCTGGGAATACAGAGGACGGGGACATCTCTCTGGGGTATTCCTGTTACTGGGCCCATCTGTAGGAGACACGCAGTGACTGAGGACATGGTATATATGTGATTATCCTGGGAATACAGAGGACGGGGACATCTCTCTGGGGCATTCCTGTTACTGGGCCCATCTGTAGGAGACACGCAGTGACTGAGGACATGGTATATATGTGATTATCCTGGGAATACAGAGGACGGGGACATCTCTCTGGGGTATTCCTGTTACTGGGCCATCTGTAGGAGACACAGTGACTGAGGACATTGTATATATGTGATTATCCTGGGAATACAGAGGACGGGGACATCTCTCTGGGGTATTCCTGTTACTGGGCCCATCTGTAGGAGACACACAGTGACTGAGTACATGGTATATATGTGATTATCCTGGGAATACAGAGGACGGGGACATCTCTCTGGGGTATTCCTGTTACTGGGCCCATCTGTAGGAGACACGCAGTGACTGAGGACATGGTATATATGTGATTATCCTGGGAATACAGAGGACGGGGACATCTCTCTGGGGTATTCCTGTTACTGGGCCCATCTGTAGGAGACACGCAGTGACTGAGGACATAGTATATATGTGATTATCCTGGGAATACAGAGGACGGGGACATCTCTCTGGGGTATTCCTGTTACTGGACCATCTGTAGGAGACACGCAGTGACTGAGGACATGGTATATATGTGATTATCCTGGGAATACAGAGGACGGGGACATCTCTCTGGGGTATCTCTGTTACTGGCCCATCTGTAGGAGACACGCAGTGACTGAGGACACTGTATATATGTGATTATCCTGGGAATACAGAGGACGGGGACATCTCTCTGGGGTATTCCTGTTACTGGGCCCATCTGTAGGAGACACACAGTGACTGAGGACATGGTATATATGTGATTATCCTGGGAATACAGAGGACGGGGACATCTCTCTGGGGCATTCCTGTTACTGGGCCCATCTGTAGGAGACACGCAGTGACTGAGGACATGGTATATATGTGATTATCCTGGGAATACAGAGGACGGGGACATCTCTCTGGGGTATTCCTGTTACTGGGCCCATCTGTAGGAGACACACAGTGACTGAGTACATGGTATATATGTGATTATCCTGGGAATACAGAGGACGGGGACATCTCTCTGGGGCATTCCTGTTACTGGGCCCATCTGTAGGAGACACGCAGTGACTGAGGACATGGTATATATGTGATTATCCTGGGAATACAGAGGACGGGGACATCTCTCTGGGGTATTCCTGTTACTGGCCCCATCTGTAGGAGACACGCAGTGACTGAGTACATGGTATATATGTGATTATCCTGGGAATACAGAGGACGGGGACATCTCTCTGGGGTATTCCTGTTACTGGGCCCATCTGTAGGAGACACGCAGTGACTGAGGACATGGTATATATGTGATTATCCTGGGAATACAGAGGACGGGGACATCTCTCTGGGGCATTCCTGTTACTGGGCCCATCTGTAGGAGACACGCAGTGACTGAGGACATGGTATATATGTGATTATCCTGGGAATACAGAGGACGGGGACATCTCTCTGGGGTATTCCTGTTACTGGGCCATCTGTAGGAGACACAGTGACTGAGGACATTGTATATATGTGATTATCCTGGGAATACAGAGGACGGGGACATCTCTCTGGGGTATTCCTGTTACTGGGCCCATCTGTAGGAGACACACAGTGACTGAGTACATGGTATATATGTGATTATCCTGGGAATACAGAGGACATCTCTCTGGGGTATTCCTGTTACTGGGCCCATCTGTAGGAGACACGCAGTGACTGAGGACATGGTATATATGTGATTATCCTGGGAATACAGAGGACGGGGACATCTCTCTGGGGTATTCCTGTTACTGGGCCCATCTGTAGGAGACACGCAGTGACTGAGGACATAGTATATATGTGATTATCCTGGGAATACAGAGGACGGGGACATCTCTCTGGGGTATTCCTGTTACTGGACCATCTGTAGGAGACACGCAGTGACTGAGGACATGGTATATATGTGATTATCCTGGGAATACAGAGGACGGGGACATCTCTCTGGGGTATCTCTGTTACTGGCCCATCTGTAGGAGACACGCAGTGACTGAGGACACTGTATATATGTGATTATCCTGGGAATACAGAGGACGGGGACATCTCTCTGGGGTATTCCTGTTACTGGGCCCATCTGTAGGAGACACACAGTGACTGAGGACATGGTATATATGTGATTATCCTGGGAATACAGAGGACGGGGACATCTCTCTGGGGCATTCCTGTTACTGGGCCCATCTGTAGGAGACACGCAGTGACTGAGGACATGGTATATATGTGATTATCCTGGGAATACAGAGGACGAGGACATCTCTCTGGGGTATTCCTGTTACTGGCCCCATCTGTAGGAGACACGCAGTGACTGAGTACATGGTATATATGTGATTATCCTGGGAATACAGAGGACGGGGACATCTCTCTGGGGTATTCCTGTTACTGGGCCCATCTGTAGGAGACACGCAGTGACTGAGGACATGGTATATATGTGATTATCCTGGGAATACAGAGGACGGGGACATCTCTCTGGGGCATTCCTGTTACTGGGCCCATCTGTAGGAGACACGCAGTGACTGAGGACATGGTATATATGTGATTATCCTGGGAATACAGAGGACGGGGACATCTCTCTGGGGTATTCCTGTTACTGGGCCATCTGTAGGAGACACAGTGACTGAGTACATTGTATATATGTGATTATCCTGGGAATACAGAGGACGGGGACATCTCTCTGGGGTATTCCTGTTACTGGGCCCATCTGTAGGAGACACGCAGTGACTGAGGACATGGTATATATGTGATTATCCTGGGAATACAGAGGACGGGGACATCTCTCTGGGGTATTCCTGTTACTGGGCCCATCTGTAGGAGACACACAGTGACTGAGGACATGGTATATATGTGATTATCCTGGGAATACAGAGGACGGGGACATCTCTCTGGGGTATTCCTGTTACTGGGCCCATCTGTAGGAGACACGCAGTGACTGAGGACATTGTATATATGTGATTATCCTGGGAATACAGAGGACGGGGACATCTCTCTGGGGTATTCCTGTTACTGGGCCCATCTGTAGGAGACACACAGTGACTGAGGACATGGTATATATATATATATATATATATATATATATATATATATATATATATATATATATATATATATATATATATATATATGTGATTATCCTGGGAATACAGAGGACGGGGACATCTCTCTGGGGTATTCCTGTTACAGGGCCCATCTGTAGGAGACACGCAGTGACTGAGGACATTGTATATATGTGATTATCCTGGGAATACAGAGGACGGGGACATCTCTCTGGGGTATTCCTGTTACTGGCCCCATCTGTAGGAGACACGCAGTGACTGAGGACATTGTATACATGTGATTATCCTGGGAATACAGAGGACGGGGACATCTCTCTGGGGTATTCCTGTTACTGGGCCCATCTGTAGGAGACACGCAGTGACTGAGGACATTGTATATATGTGATTATCCTGGGAATACAGAGGACGGGGACATCTCTCTGGGGTATTCCTGTTACTGGCCCCATCTGTAGGAGACACACAGTGACTGAGGACATTGTATATATGTGATTATCCTGGGAATACAGAGGACGGGGACATCTCTCTGGTGTATTCTTGTTACTGGGCCCATCTGTAGGAGACACGCAGTGGCTGCTTACATTGTGTATATGTGATTATCCTGGGAATACAGAGGACGGGGACATCTCTCTGGGGTATTCCTGTTACTGGGCCCATCTGTAGGAGACACGCAGTGGCTGAGTACATTGTATATATGTGATTATCCTGGGAATACGGAGGATGGGGACATCTCTCTGGGGTATCTCTGTTACTGGCCCATCTGTAGGAGACACGCAGTGACTGAGGACATGGTATATATGTGATTATCCTGGGAATACAGAGGACGGGGACATCTCTCTGGGGTATTCCTGTTACTGGCCCATCTGTAGGAGACACGCAGTGACTGAGGACATTGTATATATGTGATTATCCTGGGAATACAGAGGACGGGGACATCTCTCTGGGGTATTCCTGTTACTGGGCCCATCTGTAGGAGACACACAGTGACTGAGGACATGGTATATATGTGATTATCCTGGGAATACAGAGGACGGGGACATCTCTCTGGGGTATTCCTGTTACTGGGCCCATCTGTAGGAGACACACAGTGACTGAGGACATTGTATATATGTGATTATCCTGGGAATACAGAGGACGGGGACATCTCTCTGGTGTATTCCTGTTACTGGCCCCATCTGTAGGAGACACGCAGTGACTGAGGACATGGTATATATGTGATTATCCTGGGAATACAGAGGACGGGGACATCTCTCCGGGATATTCCTGTTACTGGCCCATCTGTAGGAGACACACAGTGACTGAGGACATGGTATATATGTGATTATCCTGGGAATACAGAGGACGGGGACATCTCTCTGGGGTATTCCTGTTACTGAGCCCATCTGTAGGAGACACACAGTGACTGAGGGCATGGTATATATATATATATATATATATATGTGATTATCCTGGGAATACAGAGGACGGGGACATCTCTCTGAGGTATTCCTGTTACTGGGCCCATCTGTAGGAGACACACAGTGACTGAGGACATTGTATATATGTGATTATCCTGGGAATACAGAGGACGGGGACATCTCTCTGGGGTATTCCTGTTACAGGGCCCATCTGTAGGAGACACGCAGTGACTGAGGACATTGTATATATGTGATTATCCTGGGAATACAGAGGACAGGGACATCTCTCTGGGGTATTCCTGTTACTGGCCCCATCTGTAGGAGACACGCAGTGACTGAGGACATTGTATACATGTGATTATCCTGGGAATACAGAGGACGGGGACATCTCTCTGGGGTATTCCTGTTACTGGGCCCATCTGTAGGAGACACGCAGTGACTGAGGACATGGTATATATGTGATTATCCTGGGAATACAGAGGACGGTGACATCTCTCTGGGGTATTCCTGTTACTGGGCCCATCTGTAGGAGACACACAGTGACTGAGGACATTGTAGATATGCGATTGTCCTGGGAATACAGAGGACGGGGACATCCCTCTGGGGTATTCCTGTTACTGGGCCCATCTGTAGGAGACACACAGTGACTGAGGACATGGTATATATGCGATTATCCTGGGAATGCAGAGGACGGGGACATCTCTCTGGGGTATTCCTGTTACTGGGCCCATCTGTAGGAGACACACAGTGACTGAGTACATTGTATATATGTGATTATCCTGGGAATGCAGAGGACGGGGACATCTCTCTGGGGTATTCCTGTTACTGGCCCATCTGTAGGAGACACGCAGTGACTGAGTACATTGTATATATGTGATTATCCTGGGAATACAGAGGACGGGGACATCTCTCTGGGGTATTCCTGTTACTGGGCCCATCTGTAGGAGACACACAGTGACTGAGGACATTGTATATATGTGATTACCCTGGGAATACAGAGGACGGGGACATCTCTCTGGGGTATTCCTGTTACTGGGCCCATCTGTAGGAGACACGCAGTGACTGAGGATATGGTATATATGTGATTATCCTGGGAATACAGAGGACGGTGACATCTCTCTGGGGTATTCCTGTTACTGGGCCCATCTGTAGGAGACACACAGTGACTGAGGACATTGTATATATGTGATTATCCTGGGAATACAGAGGACGGGGACATCTCTCTGGGGTATTCCTGTTACTGGGCCCATCTGTAGTAGACACACAGTGACTGAGGACATGGTATATATGTGATTATCCTGGGAATACAGAGGACGGGGACATCTCTCTGGGGTATTCCTGTTACTGGGCCCATCTGTAGGAGACACGCAGTGACTGAGGACATTGTATATATGTGATTATCCTGGGAATACAGAGGACGTGGACATCTCTCTGGGGTATTCCTGTTACTGGGCCCATCTGTAGGAGACACACAGTGACTGAGGACATGGTATATATGTGATTATCCTGGGAATGCAGAGGACGGGGACATCTCTCTGGGGTATTCCTGTTACTGGGCCCATCTGTAGGAGACACGCAGTGACTGAGGACATTGTATCCATGTGATTATCCTGGGAATACAGAGGACGGGGACATCTCTCTGGGGTATTCCTGTTACTGGGCCCATCTGTAGGAGACACACAGTGACTGAGTACATTGTATATATGTGATTATCCTGGGAATGCAGAGGACGGGGACATCTCTCTGGGGTATTCCTGTTACTGGCCCATCTGTAGGAGACACGCAGTGACTAAGAACATTGTATATATGTGATTATCAGATGCTGGGTGTATATAGGGGACCCCCATACCTGCTCTCCCCTGTGATGTGAGGGGCCGATGATTCTCCATCATCACGTCCTTGTACAGACCCCTGTGTTCCTCTATATACTCCCCCTCCTGCATGGAGAGATAGACAGTGACATCCTGACACCTTATAGGAACCGGACACACACAATGATACAGTCATCACCCAGACACATCCCCTGTTGTTAATGTATAACGTCCCATTCCCAGCAGTCACCTCTCTGGTCACATCCCCCGGTGTTACTGTATAACGTCCCATTCCCAGCAGTCACCTCTCTGGTCACATCCCCCGGTGTTACTGTATAACGTCCCATTCCGAGCAGTCACCTCTCCGGTCACATCACCCGGTGTTACTGTATAACATCCCATCCCAGCAGTCACCTCTCCGGTCACATCCCCCAGTGTTAATACATCTTATAAGCATGTGCACTCCTCTATATAATAATACCACATATCTGCGTGTGCCGGGAGCTGTGTTATCCCCATCATATATCACTGTACCGTCCCCTCTCCCCTATATAATAATACCACATATCAGCCTGTGCCGGGAGCAGTGTTATCCCCATCATATATCACTGTACCGTCCCCTCTCCCCTATATAATAACACCACATATCAGCGTGTGCCGGGAGCTGTGTTATCCCCATCATATATCGCTGTACCGTCCCCTCTCCCCTATATAATAATACCACATATCAGCGTGTGCCGGGAGCTGCGTTATCCCATCATATATCGCTGTACTGTCCCCTCTCCCCTATATAATAATACCACATATCAGCGTGTGCCGGGAGCTGTGTTATCCCCATCATATATCACTGTACCGTCCCCTCTCTCCTATATAATAATACCACATATCAGCCTGTGCCGGGAGCTGTGTTATCCCCATCATATATCACTGTACCGTCCCCTCTCCCCTATATAATAATACCACATATCAGCGTGTGCCGGGAGCAGTGTTATCCCCCATCATATATCGCTGTACCGTCCCCTCTCCCCTATATAATAACACCACATATCAGCCTGTGTCGGGAGCTGTGTTATCCCCCATCATATATCGCTGTACCGTCCCCTCTCCTCTATATAATAATACCACATATCAGCGTGTGCCGTGAGCTGTGTTATCCCCATCATATATCGCTGTACCGTCCCCTCTCCCTATATAATAACACCACATATCAGCGTGTGCCGGGAGCTGTGTTATCCCCATCATATATCGCTGTACCGTCCCCTCTCCCCTATATAATAACACCACATATCAGCGTGTGGCGGGAGCTGTGTTATCCCCATCATATATCGCTGTACCGTCCCCTCTCCCCTATATAATAACACCACATATCAGCGTGTGCCGGGAGCTGTGTTATCCCCATCATATATCGCTGTACCGTCCCCTCTCCCCTATATAATAACACCACATATCAGCGTGTGCCGGGAGCTGTGTTATCCCCATCATATATCGCTGTACCGTGCCCTCTCCCCTATATAATAACACCACATATCAGCGTGTGCCGGGAGCTGCGTTATCCCCATCATATATCGCTGTACCGTCCCCTCTCCCCTATATAATAATACCACATATCAGCGTGTGCCGGGAGCTGCGTTATCCCCATCATATATCGCTGTACCGTCCCCTCTCCCCTATATAATAATACCACATATCAGCGTGTGCCGGGAGCTGTGTTATCCCCATCATATATCGCTGTACCGTCCCCTCTCCCCTATATAATACCACATATCAGCGTGTGCCGGGAGCTGCGTTATCCCCCCATCATATATCACTGTACCGTCCCCTCTCCACTATATAATAATACCACATATCAGCGTGTGCCGGGAGCTGTGTTATCCCCATCATATATCACTGTACCGTCCCCTCTCCCCTATATAATAATACCACATATCAGCGTGTGCCGGGAGCTGTGTTATCCCCATCATATATCACTGTACCGTCCCCTCTCCCCTATATAATAATACCACATATCAGCGTGTGCCGGGAGCTGTGTTATTCCCCATCATATATCGCTGTACCGTCCCCTCTCCCCTATATAATAATACCACATATCAGCGTGTGCCGGGAACTGTGTTATCCCCATCATATATCACTGTACCGTCCCCTCTCCCCTATATAATAACACCACATATCAGCGTGTGCCGGGAGCTGTGTTATCCCCATCATATATCACTGTACCGTCCCCTCTCCCCTATATAATAACACCACATATCAGCATGTGCCGGGAGCTGTGTTATCCCCATCATATATCACTGTACCGTCTCCTCTCCCCTATATAATAATACCACATATCAGCGTGTGCCGGGAGCTGTGTTATCCCCATCATATATCGCTGTACCGTCCCCTCTCCCCTATATAATAATACCACATATCAGCCTGTGCCGGGAGCTGTGTTATCCCCATCATATATCGCTGTACCGTCCCCTCTCCCCTATATAATAATACCACATATCAGCCTGTGCCGGGAGCTGTGTTATCCCCATCATATATCGCTGTACCGTCCCCTCTCCCCTATATAATAACACCACATATAGGCGTGTGCCGGGGGCTGTGTTATCCCCATCATATATCGCTGTACCGTCCTCTCTCCCCTATATAATAATACCACATATCAGCCTGTGCCGGGAGCTGTGTTATCCCCATCATATATCGCTGTACCGTCCCCTCTCCCCTATATAATAATACCACATATATCAGCGTGTGCCGGGAGCTGTGTTATCCCCATCATATATCACTGTACCGTCCCCTCTCCCCTATATAATAACACCACATATCAGCGTGTGCCGGGAGCGGTGTTATCCCCATCATATATCACTGTACCGTCCCCTCTCCCCTATATAATAACACCACATATCAGCGTGTGCCGGGAGCTGTGTTATCCCCCATCATATATCACTGTACCGTCCCCTCTCCCCTATATAATAACACCACATATCAGCGTGTGCAGGGGGCTGTGTTATCCCCCATCATATATCACTGTACCGTCCCCTCTCCCCTATATAATAACACCACATATCAGCGTGTGCCGGGAGCTGTGTTATCCCCCATCATATATCGCTGTACCGTCCCCTCTCCCCTATATAATAATACCACATATCAGCATGTGCCGGGAGCTGTGTTATCCCCATCATATATCACTGTACCGTCCCCTCTCCCCTATATAATAACACCACATATCAGCGTGTGCCGGGAGCTGTGTTATCCCATCATATATCACTGTACCGTCCCCTCTCCCCTATATAATAACACCACATATCAGCGTGTGCCGGGAGCTGTGTTATCCCCATCATATATCACTGTACCGTCCCCTCTCCCCTATATAATAATACCACATATCAGCATGTGCCGGGAGCTGTGTTATCCCCCATCATATATCACTGTACCGTCCCCTCTCCCCTATATAATAATACCACATATCAGCGTGTGCCGGGAGCTGCGTTATCCCCCATCATATATCACTGTACCGTCCCCTCTCCCCTATATAATAATACCACATATCAGCGTGTGCCGTGAGCTGTGTTATCCCATCATATATCGCTGTACCGTCCCCTCTCCCCAATATAATAATACCACATATCAGCGTGTGCCGGGAGCTGTGTTATCCCCATCATATATCGCTGTACCGTCCCCTCTCCCCTATATAATAACACCACATATCAGCGTGTGCCGGGAGCTGTGTTATCCACATCATATATCGCTGTACCGTCCCCTCTCCCCTATATAATAATACCACATATCAGCGTGTGCCGGGAGCTGTGTTATCCACATCATATATCACTGTACCGTCCCCTCTCCCCTATATAATAATACCACATATCAGCGTGTGCCGGGAGCTGTGTTATCCCCATCATATATCGCTGTACCGTCCCCTCTCCCCTATATAATAATACCACATATCAGCGTGTGCCGGGAGCTGTGTTATCCCCATCATATATCACTGTACCGTCCCCTCTCCCCTATATAATAATACCACATATCAGCGTGTGCCGGGAGCTGTGTGATCTCCATCATATATCGCTGTACCGTCCCCTCTCCCCTATATAATAATACCACATATCAGCGTGTGCAGGGAGCTGTGTTATCCCATCATATATCACTGTACCGTCCCCTCTCCCCTATATAATAATACCACATATCAGCGTGTGCCGGGAGCTGTGTTATCCCCATCATATATCACTGTACCGTCCCCTCTCCCCTATATAATAATACCACATATCAGCGTGTGCCGGGAGCTGTGTTATCC
Source organism: Crinia signifera (assembly GCF_055691185.1). NCBI lineage: Eukaryota > Metazoa > Chordata > Amphibia > Anura > Myobatrachidae > Crinia > Crinia signifera. The sequence goes on along the minus strand of NC_139222.1, from coordinate 4,887,197 downwards.
CCATCATATATCACTGTACCGTCCCCTCTCCCTATATAATAACACCACATATCAGCGTGTGCCGGGAGCTGTGTTATCCCCCATCATATATCACTGTACCGTCCCCTCTCCCCTATATAATAATACCACATATCAGCGTGTGCCGGGAGCTGTGTTATCCCCATCATATATCACTGTACCGCCTCCTCTCCCCTATATAATAATACCACATATCAGCGTGTGCCGGGAGCTGCGTTATCCCCATCATATATCGCTGTACCGTCCCCTCTCCCCTATATAATAATAGCACATATCAGCGTGTGCCGGGGGCTGTGTTATCCCCCATCATATATCGCTGTACCGTCCCCTCTCCCCTATATAATAACACCACATATCAGCGTGTGCCGGGAGCTGTGTTATCCCCCATCATATATCGCTGTACCGTCCCCTCTCCCCTATATAATAATACCACATATCAGCGTGTGCCGGGAGCTGTGTTATCCCCATCATATATTGCTGTACCGTCCCCTCTCCCCTATATAATAATACCACATATCAGCATGTGCCGGGAGCTGTGTTATCCCCCATCATATATCACTGTACCGTCCCCTCTCCCCTATATAATAATACCACATATCAGCGTGTGCCGGGGGCTGTGTTATCCCCCATCATATATCACTGTACCGTCCCCTCTCCCCTATATAATAATACCACATATCAGCGTGTGCCGGGAGCTGCGTTATCCCCATCATATATCGCTGTACCGTCCCCTCTCCCCTATATAATAATACCACATATCAGCGTGTGCCGGGAGCTGTGTTATCCCCCATCATATATCACTGTACCGTCCCCTCTCCCCTATATAATAATACCACATATCAGCGTGTGCCGGGAGCTGTGTTATCCCCATCATATATCACTGTACCGTCCCCTCTCCCCTATATAATAACACCACATATCAGCGTGTGCCGGGAGCTGCGTTATCCCCATCATATATCGCTGTACCGTCCCCTCTCCCCTATATAATAATAGCACATATCAGCCTGTGTCGGGAGCTGCGTTATCCCCATCATATATCGCTGTACCGTCCCCTCTCCCCTATATAATAATACCACATATCAGCGTGTGCCGGGAGCTGTGTTATCCCCATCATATATCGCTGTACCGTCCCCTCTCCCCTATATAATAATACCACATATCAGCATGTGCCGGGAGCTGTGTTATCCCCATCATATATCACTGTACCGTCCTCTCTCCCCTATATAATAACACCACATATCAGCGTGTGCTGGGAGCTGTGTTATCCCCATCATATATCGCTGTACCGTCCCCTCTCCCCTATATAATAATACCACATATCAGCGTGTGCCGGGAGCTGTGTTATCCCCCATCATATATCACTGTACCGTCCCCTCTCCCCTATATAATAACACCACATATCAGCGTGTGCCGGGAGCTGCGGTATCCCCCATCATATATCGCTGTACCGTCCCCTCTCCCCTATATAATAATACCACATATCAGCGTGTGCCGGGAGCGGTGTTATCTCCATCATATATCACTGTACCGTCCCCTCTCCCCTATATAATAACACCACATATCAGCGTGTGCCGGGAGCTGTGTTATCCCCATCATATATCGCTGTACCGTCCCCTCTCCCCTATATAATAATACCACATATCAGCGTGTGCCGGGAGCTGTGTTATCCCCATCATATATCACTGTACCGTCCCCTCTCCCCTATATAATAACACCACATATCAGCGTGTGCCGGGAGCTGTGTTATCCCCCATCATATATCGCTGTACCGTCCCCTCTCCCCTATATAATAATACCACATATCAGCGTGTGCCGGGAGCTGTGTTATCCCCATCATATATTGCTGTACCGTCCCCTCTCCCCTATATAATAATACCACATATCAGCATGTGCCGGGAGCTGTGTTATCCCCCATCATATATCACTGTACCGTCCCCTCTCCCCTATATAATAATACCACATATCAGCGTGTGCCGGGGGCTGTGTTATCCCCATCATATATCACTGTACCGTCCCCTCTCCCCTATATAATAATACCACATATCAGCGTGTGCCGGGAGCTGCGTTATCCCCATCATATATCGCTGTACCGTCCCCTCTCCCCTATATAATAATACCACATATCAGCGTGTGCCGGGAGCTGTGTTATCCCCCATCATATATCACTGTACCGTCCCCTCTCCCCTATATAATAATACCACATATCAGCGTGTGCCGGGAGCTGTGTTATCCCCATCATATATCACTGTACCGTCCCCTCTCCCCTATATAATAACACCACATATCAGCGTGTGCCGGGAGCTGTGTTATCCCATCATATATCGCTGTACCGTCCCCTCTCCCCTATATAATAATACCACATATCAGCGTGTGCCGGGAGCTGTGTTATCCCCCATCATATATCACTGTACCGTCCCCTCTCCCCTATATAATAATACCACATATCAGCGTGTGCCGGGAGCTGTGTTATCCCCCATCATATATCGCTGTACCGTCCCCTCTCCCCTATATAATAATACCACATATCAGCGTGTGCCGGGAGCTGTGTTATACCCATCATATATCACTGTACCGTCCCCTCTCCCCTATATAATAATACCACATGTCAGCGTGTGCCGGGAGCTGTGTTATCCCCATCATATATCACTGTACCGTCCCCTCTCCCCTATATAATAATACCACATATCAGCCTGTGCCGGGAGCTGTGTTATCCCCCATCATATATCACTGTACCGTCCCCTCTCCCCTATATAATAATACCACATATCAGCGTGTGCCGGGAGCGGTGTTATCCCCATCATATATCACTGTACCGTCCCCTCTCCCCTATATAATAATACCACATATCAGCGTGTGCCGGGAGCTGTGTTATCCCCATCATATATCACTGTACCGTCCCCTCTCCCCTATATAATAATACCACATATCAGCGTGTGCCGGGAGCTGTGTTATCCCCATCATATATCACTGTACCGTCCCCTCTCCCCTATATAATAACACCACATATCAGCGTGTGCTGGGAGCTGTGTTATCCCATCATATAGCACTGTACCGTCCCCTCTCCCCTATATAATAACACCACATATCAGCGTGTGCCGGGAGCTGTGTTATCCCCCATCATATATCGCTGTACCGTCCCCTCTCCCCTATATAATAATACCACATATCAGCGTGTGCCGGAAGCTGTGTTATCCCCATCATATATCACTGTACCGTCCCCTCTCCCCTATATAATAATACCACATATCAGCGTGTGCCGGGAGCTGTGTTATCCCCATCATATATCACTGTACCGTCCCCTCTCCCCTATATAATAACACCACATATCAGCGTGTACCGGGAGCTGTGTTATCCCCATCATATATCACTGTACCGTCCCCTCTCCCCTATATAATAACACCACATATCAGCGTGTACCGGGAGCTGTGTTATCCCCATCATATATCGCTGTACCGTCCCCTCTCCCCTATATAATAACACCACATATCAGCATGTGTCGGGAGCTGTGTTATCCCCCATCATATATCGCTGTACCGTCCCCTCTCCCCTATATAATAATACCACATATCAGCATGTGCCGGGAGCTGTGTTATCCCCATCATATATCACTGTACCGTCCCCTCTCCCCTATATAATAATACCACATATCAGCGTGTGCCGGGAGCTGTGTTATCCCCCATCATATATCACTGTACCGTCCCCTCTCCCCTATAATAATACCACATATCAGCATGTGCCGGGAGCTGTGTTAGTCCCATCATATATCGCTGTACCGTCCCCTCTCCCCTATATAATAACACCACATATCAGTGTGTGCCGGGAGCTGTGTTATCCCCCATCATATATCACTGTAACGTCCCCTCTCCCCTATATAATAACACCACATATCAGCGTGTGCCGGGAGCTGTGTTATCCCCCATCATATATCGCTGTACCGTCCCCTCTCCCCTATATAATAACACCACATATCAGCCTGTGCCGGGAGCTGTGTTATCCCCCCATCATATATCACTGTACCGTCCCCTCTCCCCTATATAATAATACCACATATCAGCCTGTGCCGGGAGCTGTGTTATCCCCCATCATATATCACTGTACCGTCCCCTCTCCCCTATATAATAATACCACATATCAGCGTGTGCCGGGAGCTGTGTTATCCCCATCATATATCACTGTACCGTCACCTCTCCCCTATATAATAACACCACATATCAGCGTGTGCCGGGAGCTGTGTTATCCCCATCATATATCGCTGTACCGTCCCCTCTCCCCTATATAATAAATACCACATATCAGCGTGTGACGGGAGCTGTGTTATCCCCCATCATATATCACTGTACCGTCCCCTCTCCCCTATATAATAACACCACATATCAGCGTGTGCCGGGAGCTGTGTTATCCCCCATCATATATCACTGTACCGCCCCCTCTCCCCTATATAATAATACCACATATCAGCGTGTGCCGGGAGCTGTGTTATCCCCCATCATATATCGCTGTACCGTCACCTCTCCCCTATATAATAACACCACATATCAGCGTGTGCCGGGAGCTGTGTTATCCCCATCATATATCGCTGTACCGTCCCCTCTCCCCTATATAATAATAAGATAACGATATATAATACATCACCTCGATACAACCGGGAGGAGGAATCAGTCAGTGAGTGATGACGTCACAATTACAGACATTATTATTTCAGGTATATTATTAGGACTTTAATAAAATGGCCGCCTGTCACTTCTCTCCTCTCTTTTGTTGTATTTAACCCACAGGAAAATGGCCGCCAAAGTTTCTGGCAGAGATGAATTATAAACAGTTTGTATTAACAATTCGTCCTCTAGTGATTTACAGGATACACTGACAGACACAGAACTGAGCATGCGTGGTACTGCAGAGACCCGTGATTCCTCGGTGGCCATCTTGGATAGGGGCAGAGATGTAATAATTATACCGAGGGTATCTTTGTCTACACAAATACCTGGTTTTGCGCATGCGCGTTTTCACAGCAACTGTGTTGATGCCTGTGCGGACATATTGGATAGGGGCAACAGATATTACAGAGATGAAGGAGGCTGATGGTGATGTGTGGTATGCTGCTGTTCCAGCGCAGATATCATTGTATATGTTGTGTGTGTTATGTCATACTACATACATGTTACATGTCCTATATCATGTGTACAATACCCCCAACATAGGGGGCTCTCTTACAGCAGCACAGAGGAAGCCTCCTGGCAGCAGAGGGGTCCTAACATGGTAGCACAGAGGGGGGCCTGCCACAGCAGCACAGGGGAGGGGAGCCTGCCACAGCAGCACAGGGGAGGGGGGGGCCTGCCACAGCAGCACAGGGGAGGGGGGGGGCCTGCCACAGCAGCACAGGGGAGGGGGGGGGGGCCTGCCACAGCAGCACAGGGGAGGGGGGGGGCTGCCACAGCAGGGGAGGGGGGGCCTGCCACAGCAGCACAGGGGAGGGGGGGCCTGCCACAGCAGCACAGGGGAGGGGGGGCCTGCCACAGCAGCACAGGGGAGGGGGGGCCTGCCACAGCAGCACAGAGGCATCTAACAGCAGCACAAAGGGGGCTTCACATGGCAGCACAGAGAAGTCTCACAGCAGCACAGAGGGGGTCTCACAGCAGCACAGAGGCCGAGGGGGGCCTCACCGCAGCACAGAGGGGGGCCTCACACAGCAGCACAGAGGGGGGCCTCACACAGCAGCACAGAGGCATCTAACAGCAGCACAAACGGGGCTTCACACAGCAGCACAGAGAAGTCTCACAGCAGCACAGAGGGGTCTCACACAGTAGCACAAAGGGGGTCTCACACAGTAGCACAGAGGGGGTCTCACAGTGGTACAGAGGAGTCTCACAGCAGCACAGAGGGGGCCTCACATAGCAGCACAGAGAAGTCTCACAGCAGCACAGAGAAGTCTCACAGCAGCACAGAGGGTTCTCACACAGTAGCACAGAGGGGGGGTCTCACAGCAGCTAAGAGGGCCTCACACAGTGGTACAGAGGCATCTCACAGCAGCACAGAGATGTCTCACAGCAGCACAGAGGGTTCTCACACAGTAGCACAGAGGGGTTCTCACAGCAGCACAGAGGGGGCCTCACAGTGGTACAGAGGCATCTCACAGCAGCACAGAGAAGTCTCACAGCAGCACAGAGGGGGCCTCAAACAGTGGTACAGAGAAGTCTCACAGCAGCACAGAGGGGTCTCACACAGTAGCACAGAGGGGGTCTCACAGCAGCACAGAGGGGCCTCACACAGTAGCACAGAGGGGGTCTCACAGCAGCACAGAGTGGAAGTGATGTTACTTCGGGGGTATTTGCCGGTTTAGGCTCCATCCTCACCACAAATACTGAGCGTCTGCTGGTGGGTGTGCGCGGCAAATGACGTGATTCTTGTCAATTACCCCTGTCCTGAACTGCAGTTCCAGTGATTTCCTCCCCATCCTCAGTGCTTCACTAGAAAGTGGGTGGAATGTGGGAGATACACTTGCTCTTCCGTGGGTGCGGGGGGACCGCCCATATAATCAGGAGTCTCCCTCAGCTTCCAGATGAATAGGGAAACATGCCGTACCTGGGTTACTCCCTCCACTGGTAATGTTTCACTCTCTTTATCCTGGACGGTTAGTGTGTCTTGTGGGCCATGGCTGGGAACTTCCGTACTGTTAGGGACTAATATCTGTGATTCACACACACCAAAACAAAGATCCCGCACCAGTATGAGGACAAATATAGTCATCAAATCCTCTACTCCAGACATACATTAATGAGGCAGTAGAGCAGGAATGTCCAAACTGTGGCCCTCCAGCTGTTGTGAAACTACACATCCCAGCATGCCTTGCCTAGTTTTAGCATTCCCTAATAGCAAAACTGTGGCAAGGCATGCTGGGACATGTAGTTTCACAACAGCTGGAGGGCCACAGTTTGGACATTCTTGCTCTACTCCCTCATTGATGTATTACTGGGAACTTTGTATTCTTCCAATATATGAGAATGGGAGGAGCTACCCGCTGCTTAGGATAAGCCTGTAGGACTGTGGGGATATCCCCAAACCAAAACCCTGACTCCTTTGCCTCTAGCTGTGATTGACGGATGCGTGCGGTGCTAGGCTTCACCAATAACAGCCGCGTTCAACGGAGCTGGTTATGCCAGCTCCGCCCTCGATGCCGCCTGGTCTTATGAGGGACAACGCATCTGTCAAGGCAGGGAGAAAGCAAGGGGAAAACTAACCAAAGCCCAACAAGGGACGGGGAACCCCCAGAGTCCCCAGGGGAGCAACAATGCTCAGGAGATGACACACTACATATATATGAATGCACCGGTAACTATGGCGACAATACACGGTGTAGGCGCAACAATGCACAGGGATGGTACAAACAATGACAACTAAACCCCAAGTTCACCGCACTGGGGTGCACAACTACGGGGGGGCTGCACTACCCAGCAGTGCGGGACTACAAGCAGTATGCAGGTGGTAACGCAGAAATACTGGGAGTAGTGTGACTGCAGGGAGACCCCTGACTTATCTGGGAAGATGGAGAACCACAGATGAAGGACAGGCTGCAGCTGCACTGGGACACCAGGAGACACGACAAGGATAATCCAGGGGTCAGGAACACACCGGGGACTGAGGCAACACAGGGTCCAGGACGCTGAGACAGCACAAGCTTGCACACAGAACTATGGCTGGGAGCTCTGAGCTAAAGGCTATGACTGGCAGGGTTGCACAAGTCAGGATGCCTTATCAAGGCCTCTGGTAATTAGAGCAGCTGTGAACTCCAGGCTAGCAGGGCTGATGAGATCACACCTGTGCATAATTAATGCACAGGTGACTGGGCTGAAATGGCACAGACTCACCACTGGAGGCCACCAGAGAGTCAATACCAACACAAGCTGAAATAAACCCATGACAGGCAAGACAGATAGGAGTCATAAATAATGGGGCAGATGAACCAGCGTTAAGTGCAGAAATTACGTTTATCCTAATGTATCACTAGCGCACCGAATGTGTGCTAGTGACAGCCCGCCGAGTTACGCTCGGTGCATGTCCTGAAGACGGGCGAGTCCCGAAACGGCGTAGACATTCTACAGTAAAGCTTTTGCACTTTTCACCTAAGACCCGGAGTGACATCTCTTTTGTGTATGGTATATATATATATATATATATATATATATATATATATATATATATATATATATTGCTTTCAACAACACACTGAATTTAATTGTGTTTCTACCACGAATGGTCTTGTGAGTCTATCCGAGAAGAGCTACAAGGATCGTTTGAGAAATGTGGTAAGTTCCTATGGGATGGCACCACAATCCCTTTGGTGAGATGACACCTGGAATTGGAAAGTTCCACCCTTCACCCCGGCCAGCCAAAACCCGGCAAGTACTAAAGAGTTTTTCCAGATTCCGTGCTGAGTCGGCCATCGCAATGGACAATAAATTCCTCATCCCCCCTATTCTCTGGTATCCGCTCCAAGCGACCTCTTCCGGTTTCCACATTTTTAATTCCGGTTTGTCGGGAATTTGAGTATTTAGCCGGCTTTGAGACACCCTACTTTTCCCACGGTAACCAAAAAGTTTGGAAACTGGCCGGACCAAGCGTAACGCCTCTGAGGGTAACCAAACTTGAGTTCAGTGCAGTCTATTGTTTCATCAAATCGCAAGATAACGACCCAAACCATAAGTGCACGCTATGTCACAGCTACGTCGGAGGAAAATCCCTTTGGCTTCAAAGCATGGAAAAGCCGGAAGAATCCAAGATGTAAGGGTGGAAGCGAAGCAACCTAGAAGTAGAACACATTGGTGGGAACTTCTCCAACAGTGTTCAGACGAACCCTCCAAATTGTGATTTAGTTTTCTCTACAATTGTTAATTTGTTTTCTTCTTTTACATTGAGAAATTAAGACAAAAATGGGGGTATTCAAAAACCTTTGCAAGGTAGTTTGTGTACCTGTTCAGTGTAATCCAGAGTAGACCATGAACTGTCCAATCAGTCATGATGTCTGATTTGCCTTTTCTAAAGATGTATTTTGCCAAAGAGACTCCATCTTGGTTGGATCTTTGGACCCCGTCTTAATCGCCACCACTTGTATAGGACCCCAGGGTAACCTCTGGTACATTGCTGAAAGTTTTTAAGTACATAAGACTCTATATGACAATGTGATCCGACTATTTCACACCACCTATGTCTGGGGATAGTCATTTACAATAAGTTACTATACATTTAAAGTTTTGTCTTGTTGCCCATAACTCAGTAATCCTGGGGGTATATGGTTGGAGGCTTACGGGTACGTGTGGGTAAGTATGACTATATCTACCGGGTAGAGAAGGAGTTCCCAAATCAACCTCAGAGGGTAAATGCAACTAACAAAATTACCCCATGCCATGTTTAATATCTTACGTCAAATCCCAAACTAACTCGGAAACATTTTAATTAATCATAATGACCTGTAATGTGTACCTTATATAGGAAATAACCTTTTCTTACTCAACATTTCTTACTTGAATTTATATAACAAATGTGAGCGACGCTGGCATTTTTTAGCGGATATTTTGTACCTCTCACGGAGATGTTGGAACTTAAAGGGTTAAAATGAACAAATTGTAACATATATACACTGGTGAGTCCTGGAGTAAAAATCTCCTGTGTTCAAAATAAGACAATAATACCGTTGAAACATGGTTATTAAACTTGACATTTTATTTTTGTTCATTTCTGTTATTTTATTATTCAATTGCTATTTTCAGAAAATTAATATATTCCCACAATAGACAAGAATATCAGTATTTATTGAGGCTTCTTATCAGCTCACGGAAATTATTTATTTGTGAATTTTCTGATGTCTATCAAGATAAGCTTTACATGTAAAACATTTCCCACACTCAGAACATGGAAATGTTTTCTCACTAGTGTGAGTTCTCTTATGTTTAACAAGATCTGATGACTGGGTAAAAGATTTCCCACACTCAGAACATTTATGTGGCTTGTCACCCGCGTGACGTCGCTCATGTGTAATGAGATATGATTTATGTGTAAAACATTTCCCACACTCAGAACATGTGAATGGCTTCTCACCTGTGTGAATTCGCTTATGTTTACCAAGATCTGATGACTGAGTAAAACATTTCCCACACTTAGAACATGTATACGGCTTCTCACCTGTGTGACTACGCTCATGCGTAACAAGAGCGGATTTCTGTGTAAAACATTTCCCGCATTCAGAACACATAAATGGTTTCTCCCCTGTGTGAGTTCTCTGATGTACATCAAGATGCGGTTTCTGTTTAAAAGATCTCCCACATTCAGTGCATGGAAACAGTTTCCGAATTTTGTGACTATTCTTATGTGCAACCAGATGAAATTTCTCTGTGAAACATTTCCCACACTCAGAACATGGAAATTTACTTTTCCTTTCTTTTTGATTTGTTTTATGCTTGACCACGGGTGATTTCCCAGGTAAATGTGTCCAGAATTCAGAATATGGAAATGGTTTCTCTCCCGTGTGAACTCTCTGATGTATAATAAGATGTCCTTTTTGGGTGAAAAAATCCCCACACTCGGGACATGACAAAGGCTGCTCTCCTGCCCCAGCTGGCTGATGGGTTATAGTCTTTACTGTATGTATAGAGCTTGTCTTATCGGCTCTATGAGCTGCAGTAGATGGACCAATATCTGAGGACTCAGGAGAAATTTCCCAACGACGTGTAGTCGAGTTTTCTCCTTGAGCGTCTTCAATTTCACCATCTGAAGAGAAGCGGAGATGTTCCTCTGACGTCTTCCTGTTGAGGTGTCCAACTGCGGAGGATAAAACACAAAGATGGTGTATAGGAGTATTACAGTTCTATGTAACAAAGACCTCATGCCTGTGCCCTAATAGACAATCTGGCAGGGCATGCTGGGACAACAGCTGGAGAGCTTCAGATTGACCAGGCCTGAACTACAATGTTCAGGAGACTATTGACACTCTACCACCGAGGTCCTGGAGTTAGGCTTAGCCGCATTTGAAGCATTAATCTTAATGTTCTCTAAATTCGGTAGAGAACCACCCCTACTACCATGATGATGTTGTCCAAGAGTCCAGCTACTCAGTTCAATACAATCATAAGAAGAATATTACATCCCGAAAAGACTGGTTTTATGTCAGAGAAGTCTACTCATACTCTTGGCCCCCTTTAGTACATATCTCTGTAAAATGTATGAAGTCATTTTGGGGGCAGTGCTTATGTGTCTGTATGCTGCCAAGACCTTCAACTCAAGTCAACATGCCGAATGTAAGCATGATGCGCCTTCATTCTACACCAGACTTCCTTGGCTAAACACTGCATCTACAGCCCTCCAAGTTGCCCGTTTCTTTGTACTTCTTCAAGAGCTTGAACAGCACATACTGAATTCCCAGTCTGCTTTGAAATCTTTGCCTGGGAGAGACCTTGCTGATGCAGTATAACTATTTTGTGCCTTGTTGCTGGGCTCAATCTTGCCATGGTGTATGGCCTGTGACATGAAGCTATCTTCCACAACTTCACCTTTGTAGCAGAGTTTGGCTGTTCCTCACCCAGTTTTAAGCCTCCTACACCGCTGTTTCTGATAATGAATGTGTTTCGACCTACATATGAAAATGATGATCACTATCACCTGTTTGGTATGATTGGTTAATCATAGACCTGACTACAAAGTCGCTGATATAGGGCAAGTGGACCCAGAAGAGCTCGGCAACAGTTAGGCTACACAGGATGATGATGGCTGAGGTGACTGGAACAAACATTTCTGCTAACCCCGCAAGTCGGGTGGTCTCAACCAATGCTCAGCCATCACAAACTGGGTTAGCCAAGGTAGCGGCATTCCTCCACTGGATCAATAGGGCATTTCCCTTCATACCCACTTAGACGCAGGAGGACAGGGTGGCACAGGTAAGATTAGTTTAGGGATTAACCCTTTGAGTGCAAACGTTACTCTAAGAGATGTGCAAAATATCCACAAAAACGCAAGCCGGAACTTGTGTAATATCTGGGCGCCCGATGCGATTGATTGTATGCCTTAACTTAAGGTATACAATCAGATGCGATGGACGCGATTTTCCGGTAAAATTGCGTCGATTGCATCGCGACCAAATCACATTCGATGCGATCGACGCGATTTTCCATTGGGTTCAATATTAAAATGGTCCTGTTCATTTCCCCACTATCCAAGTGGGCATAGAGTTGATTTTATATAGCGTGGCAAGCCCCGCGAGGGGACACAGATTACTTAAAATGTATTACGCATCCGCTCGCCACGCTTCGGGCTCGGTGGCTCGCAGCGCTAGCCACGCTATAAAAAATATTTAACTAAGCTTCAATTGCCTGCAAGACCTCAAGTGATTTATATTCCTCGACTACGGCCCTGGCATTTTTAGCAGATATTTTCTGGTTCGGTTGCCAAAGGAAACGACATGTACTCATGTAACCTGTGACCTTCCATCGTCCCATCCAATCATAAACCCAGAATGTAATATAATAACAAAGGTGGTTGTCGTTGTTGGAATACATATAACTTTAGGACACTGAAATGAATGTCCCTAATAGGAAAGTGCACGGGGAGGATCACACTTACCGTCACACAAGGTCTAACCTCGTTCAATAGAATTGGAATCACAGTATAGGGAGAGCAGGAGTATAATAGGGGCTGATGGCTCCTGATGTATGAGATACACCAGAGAGTGCGGGGAGGAGACTGGTCAGATCTCTGGGCTGGTAACACACAGTGACATGATGTGAGGAGGAGAGCAGGAGTATAATAGGGGCTGATGGCTCCTGATGTATGAGATACACCAGAGAGTGCGGGGAGGAGACTGGTCAGATCTCTGGGCTGGTAACACACAGTGACATGATGTGAGGGGAGAGCAGGAATATAATAGGGGCTGATGGCTCCTGATGTATGAGATACACCAGAGAGTGCGGGGAGGAGACGGGTCAGATCTCTGGGCTGGTAAAACACAGTGACATGATGTGAGGGGGAGAGCAGGAGTATAATAGGGGCTGATGGCTCCTGATGTATGAGATACACCAGAGAGTGCAGGGAGGAGACTGGTCAGATCTCTGGGCTGGTAACACACAGTGACATGATGTGAGGGGGAGAGCAGGAGTATAATAGGGGCTGATACCTCCTCATGTATAAGATACACCAGAGAGTGCGGGGAGACTGGTCAGATCTCTGGGCTGGTAACACACAGTGACATGATGTGAGGGGAGAGCAGGAGTATAATAGGGGCTGATGGCTCCTGATGTATGAGATACACCAGAGAGTGCGGGGAGGAGACTGGTCAGATCTCTGGGCTGGTAACACACAGTGACATGATGTGAGGGGAGAGCAGGAATATAATAGGGGCTGATGGCTCCTGATGTATGAGATACACCAGAGAGTGCAGGGAGGAGACTGGTCAGATCTCTGGGCTGGTAACACACAGTGACATGATGTGAGGGGAGAGCAGGAATATAATAGGGGCTGATGGCTCCTGATGTATGAGATACACCAGAGAGTGCGGGGAGGAGACTGGTCAGATCTCTGGGCTGGTAACACACAGTGACATGATGTGAGGGGGAGAGCAGGAGTATAATAGGGGCTGATGGCTCTTGATGTATGAGATACACCAGAGAGTGCGGGGAGGAGACTGGTCAGATCTCTGGGCTGGTAACACACAGTGACATGATGTGAGGGGAGAGCAGGAATATAATAGGGGCTGATGGCTCCTGATGTATGAGATACACCAGAGAGTGCGGGGAGGAGACGGGTCAGATCTCTGGGCTGGTAAAACACAGTGACATGATGTGAGGGGGAGAGCAGGAGTATAATAGGGGCTGATGGCTCCTGATGTATGAGATACACCAGAGAGTGCAGGGAGGAGACTGGTCAGATCTCTGGGCTGGTAACACACAGTGACATGATGTGAGGGGGAGAGCAGGAGTATAATAGGGGCTGATACCTCCTCATGTATGAGATACACCAGAGAGTGCGGGGAGACTGGTCAGATCTCTGGGCTGGTAACACAGAGTGACATGATGTGAGGGGAGAGCAGGAGTATAATAGGGGCTGATGGCTCCTGATGTATGAGATACACCAGAGAGTGCAGGGAGGAGACTGGTCAGATCTCTGGGCTGGTAACACACAGTGACATGATGTGAGGGGAGAGCAGGAATATAATAGGGGCTGATGGCTCCTGATGTATGAGATACACCAGAGAGTGCGGGGAGGAGACTGGTCAGATCTCTGGGCTGGTAACACACAGTGACATGATGTGAGGGGGAGAGCAGGAGTATAATAGGGGCTGATGGCTGCTAATGTATGAGATACACCAGAGAGTGCGGGGAGGAGACTGGTCAGATCTCTGGGCTGGTAACACACAGTGACATGAAGTTGTTGGTGGTGGGCAAGAGTACCCACTTCATCCTAAAAATGCAGGGTCCAACCTGGGAATATGGTCCTGGGGTCATGTAGGGTTGGATGTCCCGAGTCGGCACCTTTCATACTGAACCTGGTATGAACCTGCATTTTATTGAACGATCATTAGAAATGGCCTTTTTAAGCACACAAAGATGAGGTGAACAGGGAGAGCGGGCCTGCTCACCTCATTGCAGCAATCATGGCCGATGCAGTACCACTGTGCATGCATGTGTTTCATATTGCTTGGGCTTTACTGATGTTGGACTCAGCAAGTGAGATCCGAATGCATCTTCTGACTCTGTGCTCTATAGTGTAGAGCAGGGCTGGGCAATTGCGGCCCTCCAGATGTTGATGAACTACACATCCCAGGATGCTTTGCTATGTGACCATGCTGAAACTGATGCAACGCATGCTGGGATGTGTAGTTCATCAACATTTGAAGGGCCGCAATTGCCCAGCCCTGGTGTAGAGTTATACCTGGAGGAGGAGATCACTGTTTTTGGCAGAGGGGGCCAGGACCTAACGCCAGCATTTGCAGACCGTGGCTTCGGTTATGCGGATTAGTACCACGAGCGAGCGAAGAACGTGGGTCAGAGACCACCCTCATGGAGATGTTTTCAAGGAGACTGTAGAGGCTTATCAAGATGAGCAGTGGATGACACACTTTCACATGTCGCGTGCTACCTTTGACTACCTGCTGGACCTACTCACCCCAGCACTTACGATGCAGACCACCAACTACCGGGCACCCATCCAGCTAAGGATGATACTGGCGATTGCGATGGCATGGTATGCTACGCCAGGAGAGTCCCACACAATCTTCTGCTTGTTTGATGTTGGGATCTCCACTATCTGCAGTATTGGGACACCAGGTGACGGAGGCTATTGTGGATTCCCTATACAAAATTTTTATCTGTTTACCGCAAGGACAGATGACTCCATCCTCAGCTTTGTGTGGCGTGTTTACCCCTAGTATGTCAGTGCCATTGATGGGACCCATATTCCTATCATTTCCCCCCTCGTGTGACAACCCTGCTGATTATTATAACCGGAAAGGATAGCATTCCATCGTCTTACAGGCTGTGGTTGACCATAAATTCTGGTAAGGATGGTGGTGGAGAATGCCTTTGGCCACCTGAAAGGACTTGGCGCTGCCTCATGAAGGCGAATGACGTGGACCTGAAGTTTCAGCCGCATGTAGTAGGGACTGTGCCACACTGTAAGTGTAGACTTAGCGGCCATTGAGTGGCAACATTCCTCTAACGCCGAACTCATTAGGGAAACCATTTGTACCCACCTTAATGAGATGCTACGATTACTCATGTTAATAATGGCAAACAAAAACTTTGTACAGTTTCATTTTTGTTTTACTTGTACAAAAACTAACCTGCTAAAGGCACAGGCATATAAAGCATACAACTATGTTATTTGTAGGAACAAAATTATAACATGTGGGGAACACATATCAAACCCTAAAAAGCCAACCTCCCCCCCCCCCGCCCCCATAACATGAAAGTTGGGACCTTATAACAGGCCAAAACTATCAAAGTTCAATAAAAAGTCCAAGCCAAACATTGGCTATTGCAAATGCCCGTATCAGTTTATTCAGGAGACGGTGCTTGAGGGTTAGTGTGTTCATGGTAGAGACCTCCAGAATATGGAGAATAACTGTGCTCAGATACAGTAGGGCCCTGGATAGTTGGGTGCATGTTGGTACACTGAATGCGGGGCAAGATGCGTTCCAGGAACTGGAATTGCCGGTCTTGGTAGTCACACATGATGCGCTCTTGGTGTCCCATAATCTGCGTTATGAAGGATTGCTGCAGCTCTTTTTCCGCCTCTATAAAACGGAGTTGGCGGGCATCCTCATGTTGCTGCATGTTGTTCTCCATCTTGTGCAGTTCTTCAACGAGCCCCTTGGTCATTGTCCGTGCAGCGAGCTCTACGTTAGTGACTTTGCGCTTCCTCTTGGGAACGGTGTATACTGCAAGGGGAGTAAAAGAAGCAGAAAAGGGCATTAGAAAAAGCAGTGGTGTGACCGTACGTGTTTGTGGCCTCCTCCCACCTGCGCTTGATACACTTCGTGACACTAAACTTTCCCGCGGGCGCTTATGGTGGCGTATAGTGCAGCATTAATGTGTATTGGAATGTGGGTGCTTTGGACATTAATTATGGTAAGCAAGCACAAATACTTACTATTAGCGCGCGGGTGAACTGCCTGGCGTGCCCCGTCCACATCTCTCTCCTGGTCAGTTACAGCGTCCGCACTGGTGCCGGGTATGCCGTCATAAACACGGTTGGAGCATGAGTCCGGATCGGGGTCGATAGGGTCATCCGCGAATTGTGTCGGAGATGTTCGGCCACATTGGGTACTGTCCATGGACTGCATCTCAGCATCAACCACAAAGGGTGAGGGAGTGGCAGACCTGGGGGGTGACTGGCTGATGGAGTCACCGAGGGCAGCGTTGCCAAAAGCTCTGGCGCACTGGTCATAGAACATCCAGTCACGCCTTTCGGGCCCGCCCAGTTTCTGGTTGAGGTCATGGAAACGGTTATAGTGTTTCTTGAGTCCTTTGAGCTTATTGACAATTTGCTGCTGGCTACGAATGATGCCTCGTGATGCCAGGTACTTGGTAATTGTACGGTATATCTGGGCATCCTTGACAGTGCCCGTCATCTGGCTCCGGATCTCTGCTTTCCCTCTTATGTACAGAAGCTCCCTCACCTCCTCATTTGTCCAAGACATTGCAGGCTTCCAGGTGTTATAGAGCAATGCTGCGTTCTGTTGTGCCACAGAGCTTGCACAGTGTCTTCTTCCGCGCTGGGTGATGCCTCTGCGCGTCTCTGAAAAATCACAACAACAGGAAGTTGCCCAACTTAGCCAATCAGCATCAGCGGAAGCAACCCGGGAAGGAGGGATATGTCCCTAAACCAATCATACTGGCCAGTTCACCAGGTAGATCTCGGGAGTAATCCCGATAGTAGTGTTCATTCTAGCACCCGCCATCTTTGAAAACCCATGCAGTTCCTGTTCCCTGCCTGGGGTGTCGCTGTCTGTTGTAGTGATTCTAGCACAGTGTGGTCTGTATATCAGCACTGATATGCAAACCAGACCTGTGCTAGAAACACCACAGCAGACAGCGACACCCCAGGCAGGGAACAGGAACTGCATGGGTTTTCAAAGATGGCGGGTGCTAGAATGAACACTACGATAGAGTTGAAATGCCGCGGCATAGCTCCCAGGATTTTGGCCCTGGACCCTTTCACACCAGCAATAGACACGGGTTGATCCCAGAGCCGACCGAGGAAAAAAAGCCGGTGTAAATAGAGTATTATAAGGGCAGGTGGCTCCTGATGTATGAGATACACCAGAGTGTGTGCGGAAAGGAGACTGGTCAGATCCCTGGGCTGGTAACACACAGTGACATGATGTGAGGGGAGAGCAGGAGTATAAAAGGGGCTGATGGCACCTGATGTATGAGATACACCAGAGAGTGCGGGGAGGAAACTGGTGAGATCTCTGGGCTGGTAACACACAGCGACATGATGTGAGGGGGAGAGCAGGAGTATAATAGGGGCTGATGGCTCCTGATGTATGAGATACACCAGAGAGTGCGGGGAGGAGACTGGTCAGATCTCTGGGCTGGTAACACAGTGACATGATGTGATGGGGAGAGCAGGAGTATAATAGGGACTGATGGTTCCTGATGTATGAGATACACCAGATAGTGCGGGGAGGAGACTGGTCAGATCTCTGGGCTGGTAACACAGAGAGACATGATGTGAGGGGGTGAGCAGGAGTATAATAGGGACTGATGGCTCCTGATACACCAGGGAGTGCGGGGAGGAGACTGGTCAGATCTCTGGGCTGGTAACACACAGTGACATGATGTGAGGGAGAGAGCAGGAGTATAATAGGGGCTGATGGTTCCCGATGTATGAGATACACCAGAGAGTGCGGGTAGGAGACTGGTCAGATCTCTGGGCTGGTAACACACAGTGACATGATTTGAGGGGGAGAGCAGAAGTATAATAGGGGCTGATGGCTGCTAATGTATGAGATACACCAGAGAGTGCAGGGAGGAGACTGGTCAGATCTCTGGGCTGGTAACACACAGTGACATGATGTGAAGGGGAGAGCAGGAGTATAATAGGGGCTGATGGTTCCTGATGTATGAGATACACCAGAGAGTGCGGGGAGAAGACTGCTCAGATCTCTGGGCTGGTAACACACAGTGACATGATGTGAGGGGGAGAGCAGGAGTATAATAGGGGCTGATGGTTCCTGATGTATGAGATACACCAGAGAGTGCGGGGAGGAGACTGGACAGATCTCTGGGGTGGTAGCACACAGTGACATGATGTGAGGGGGAGAGCAGGAGTATAATAGGGGCTGATGGTTCCTGATGTATGAGATACACCAGAGAGTGTGGGGAGGAGACTGGTCAGATCTCTGGGCTGGTAACACACAGTGACATGATGTGAGGGGGAGAGCAGGAGTATAATAGGGGCTGATGGCTCCTGATGTATGAGATACACCAGAGAGTGCGGGGAGGAGACTGGTCAGATCTCTGGCTGGTAACACACAGTAACATGATGTGAGGGGAGAGCATGAGTATAATAGGGGCTGATGGCTGCTGATGTATGAGATACACCGGAGAGTGTGGGGAGGAGACTGGTCAGATCTCTGGGCTGGTAGCACACAGTGACATGATGTGAGGGGGAGAGCAGGAGTATAATAGGGGCTGATGGCTCCTGATGTATGAGATACACCAGAGAGTGCGGGGAGGAGACTGGTCAGATCTCTGGGCTGGTAACACACAGCGACATGATGTGAGGGGGAGAGCAGGAGTATAATAGGGGCTGATGGCACCTGATGTATGAGATACACCAGACAGTGCGGGGAGGAGACTGGTCAGATCACTGGGCTGGTAACACACAGTGACATGATGTGATGGGGAGAGCAGGAGTATAATAGGGACTGATGGTTCCTGATGTATGAGATACACCAGATAGTGCGGGGAGGAGACTGGTCAGATCTCTGGGCTGGTAACACACAGTGACATGATGTAAGGGAAGAGCAGGAGTATAATAGGGGCTGATGGCTGCTGATGTATGAGATACACCGGAGAGTGTGGGGAGGAGACTGGTCAGATCTCTGGGCTGGTAGCACACAGTGACATGATGTGAGGGGGAGAGCAGGAGTATAATAGGGGCTGATGGCTCCTGATGTATGAGATACACCAGAGAGTGCGGGGAGGAGATTGGTCAGATCTCTGGGCTGGTAACACACAGTGACATGATGTGAGGGGGAGAGCAGGAGTATAATAGGGGCTGATGGCACCTGATGTATGAGATACACCAGAGAGTGCGGGGAGGAGACTGGTCAGATCACTGGGCTGGTAACACACAGTGACATGATGTGATGGGGAGAGCAGGAGTATAATAGGGACTGATGGTTCCTGATGTATGAGATACACCAGATAGTGCGGGGAGGAGACTGGTCAGATCTCTGGGCTGGTAACACACAGTGACATGATGTGAGGGAGAGAGCAGGAGTATAATAGGGGCTGATGGTTCCCGATGTATGAGATACACCAGAGAGTGCGGGTAGGAGACTGGTCAGATCTCTGAGCTGGTAACACACAGTGACATGATGTGAGGGGGAGAGCAGGAGTATAATAGGGGCTGATGGCTGCTGATGTATGAGATACACCAGAGAGTGCAGGGAGGAGACTGGTCAGATCTCTGGGCTGGTAACACACAGTGACATGATGTGAGGGGGAGAGCAGAAGTATAATAGGGGCTGATGGCTGCTGATGTATGAGATACACCAGAGAGTGCAGGGAGGAGACTGGTCAGATCTCTGGGCTGGTAACACACAGTGACATGATGTGAGGGGAGAGCAGGAGTATAATAGGGGCTGATGGCTGCTGATGTATGAGATACACCAGAGAGTGCAGGGAGGAGACTGGTCAGATCTCTGGGCTGGTAACACACAGTGACATGATGTGAGGGGAGAGCAGGAGTATAATAGGGGCTGATGGCTGCTGATGTATGAGATACACCAGAGAGTGCAGGGAGGAGACTGGTCAGATCTCTGGGCTGGTAACACACAGTGACATGATGTGAAGGGGAGAGCAGGAGTATAATAGGGGCTGATGGTTCCTGATGTATGAGATACACCAGAGAGTGCGGGGAGAAGACTGCTCAGATCTCTGGGCTGGTAACACACAGTAACATGATGTGAGGGGAGAGCATGAGTATAATAGGGGCTGATGGCTGCTGATGTATGAGATACACCGGAGAGTGTGGGGAGGAGACTCGTCAGATCTCTGGGCTGGTAGCACACAGTGACATGATGTGAGGGGGAGAGCAGGAGTATAATAGGGGGCTGATGGCTCCTGATGTATGAGATACACCAGAGATTGCGGAGAGGAGACTGGTCAGATCTCTGGGCTGGTAACACACAGTGACATGATGTGAGGGGAGAGCAGGAGTATAATAGGGGCTGATGGCTCCTGATGTATGAGATACACCAGAGAGTGCGGGGAGGAGACTGGTCAGATCTCTGGGCTGGTAACACAGTGACATGATGTGAGGGGGAGAGCAGGAGTATAATAGGGGCTGATGGCTCCTGATGTATGAGATACACCAGAGAGTGCAGGGAGGAGACTGGTCAGATCTCTGGGCTGGTAACACACAGTGACATGATGTGAGGGGGAGAGCAGGAGTATAATAGGGGCTGATGGCTCCTGATGTATGAGATACACCAGAGAGTGCGGGGAGGAGACGGGTCAGATCTCTGGGCTGGTAACACACAGTGACATGATGTGAGGGGGAGAGCAGGGGTATAATAGGGGCTGATGGCTCCTGATGTAAGAGATACACCAGAGAGTGCGGGGAGGAGACTGGTCAGATCTCTGGGCTGGTAACATACAGTGACATGATGTGAGGGGGAGAGCAGGAGTATAATAGGGGCTGATGGTTCCTGATGTATGAGATACACCAGAGAGTGCGGGGAGGAGACTGGACAGATCTCTGGGGTGGTAGCACACAGTGACATGATGTGAGGGGGAGAGCAGGAGTATAATAGGGGCTGATGGTTCCTGATGTATGAGATACACCAGAGAGTGTGGGGAGGAGACTGGTCAGATCTCTGGGCTGGTAACACACAGTGACATGATGTGAGGGGGAGAGCAGGAGTATAATAGGGGCTGATGGCTCTTGATGTATGAGATACACCAGAGAGTGCGGGGAGGAGACTGGTCAGATCTCTGGCTGGTAACACACAGTAACATGATGTGAGGGGAGAGCATGAGTATAATAGGGGCTGATGGCTGCTGATGTATGAGATACACCGGAGAGTGTGGGGAGGAGACTGGTCAGATCTCTGGGCTGGTAAAACACAGTGACATGATGTGAGGGGGAGAGCAGGAGTATAATAGGGGCTGATGGTTCCTGATGTATGAGATACACCAGAGAGTGTGGGGAGGAGACTGGTCAGATCTCTGGGCTGGTAACACACAGTGACATGATGTGAGGGGGAGAGCAGGAGTATAATAGGGGCTGATGGCTCCTGATGTATGAGATACACCAGAGAGTGCGGGGAGGAGACGGGTCAGATCTCTGGGCTGGTAACACACAGTGACATGATGTGAGGGGGAGAGCAGGGGTATAATAGGGGCTGATGGCTCCTGATGTAAGAGATACACCAGAGAGTGCGGGGAGGAGACTGGTCAGATCTCTGGGCTGGTAACATACAGTGACATGATGTGAGGGGGAGAGCAGGAGTATAATAGGGGCTGATGGTTCCTGATGTATGAGATACACCAGAGAGTGCGGGGAGGAGACTGGACAGATCTCTGGGGTGGTAGCACACAGTGACATGATGTGAGGGGGAGAGCAGGAGTATAATAGGGGCTGATGGTTCCTGATGTATGAGATACACCAGAGAGTGTGGGGAGGAGACTGGTCAGATCTCTGGGCTGGTAACACACAGTGACATGATGTGAGGGGGAGAGCAGGAGTATAATAGGGGCTGATGGCTCTTGATGTATGAGATACACCAGAGAGTGCGGGGAGGAGACTGGTCAGATCTCTGGCTGGTAACACACAGTAACATGATGTGAGGGGAGAGCATGAGTATAATAGGGGCTGATGGCTGCTGATGTATGAGATACACCGGAGAGTGTGGGGAGGAGACTGGTCAGATCTCTGGGCTGGTAGCACACAGTGACATGATGTGAGGGGGAGAGCAGGAGTATAATAGGGGCTGATGGCTCCTGATGTATGAGATACACCAGAGAGTGCGGGGAGGAGACTGGTCAGATCTCTGGGCTGGTAACACACAGCGACATGATGTGAGGGGGAGAGCAGGAGTATAATAGGGGCTGATGGCACCTGATGTATGAGATACACCAGACAGTGCGGGGAGGAGACTGGTCAGATCACTGGGCTGGTAACACACAGTGACATGATGTGATGGGGAGAGCAGGAGTATAATAGGGACTGATGGTTCCTGATGTATGAGATACACCAGATAGTGCGGGGAGGAGACTGGTCAGATCTCTGGGCTGGTAACACACAGTGACATGATGTGAGGGAAGAGCAGGAGTATAATAGGGGCTGATGGCTGCTGATGTATGAGATACACCGGAGAGTGTGGGGAGGAGACTGGTCAGATCTCTGGGCTGGTAGCACACAGTGACATGATGTGAGGGGGAGAGCAGGAGTATAATAGGGGCTGATGGCTCCTGATGTATGAGATACACCAGAGAGTGCGGGGAGGAGATTGGTCAGATCTCTGGGCTGGTAACACACAGCGACATGATGTGAGGGGGAGAGCAGGAGTATAATAGGGGCTGATGGCACCTGATGTATGAGATACACCAGAGAGTGCGGGGAGGAGACTGGTCAGATCACTGGGCTGGTAACACACAGTGACATGATGTGATGGGGAGAGCAGGAGTATAATAGGGACTGATGGTTCCTGATGTATGAGATACACCAGATAGTGCGGGGAGGAGACTGGTCAGATCTCTGGGCTGGTAACACACAGTGACATGATGTGAGGGAGAGAGCAGGAGTATAATAGGGGCTGATGGTTCCCGATGTATGAGATACACCAGAGAGTGCGGGTAGGAGACTGGTCAGATCTCTGGGCTGGTAACACACAGTGACATGATGTGAGGGGGAGAGCAGGAGTATAATAGGGGCTGATGGCTGCTGATGTATGAGATACACCAGAGAGTGCAGGGAGGAGACTGGTCAGATCTCTGGGCTGGTAACACACAGTGACATGATGTGAGGGGGAGAGCAGGAGTATAATAGGGGCTGATGGCTGCTGATGTATGAGATACACCAGAGAGTGCGGGGAGAAGACTGCTCAGATCTCTGGGCTGGTAACACACAGTAACATGATGTGAGGGGAGAGCATGAGTATAATAGGGGCTGATGGCTGCTGATGTATGAGATACACCGGAGAGTGTGGGGAGGAGACTGGTCAGATCTCTGGGCTGGTAGCACACAGTGACATGATGTGAGGGGGAGAGCAGGAGTATAATAGGGGGCTGATGGCTCCTGATGTATGAGATACACCAGAGATTGCGGAGAGGAGACTGGTCAGATCTCTGGGCTGGTAACACACAGTGACATGATGTGAGGGGAGAGCAGGAGTATAATAGGGGCTGATGGCTCCTGATGTATGAGATACACCAGAGAGTGCGGGGAGGAGACTGGTCAGATCTCTGGGCTGGTAACACAGTGACATGATGTGAGGGGGAGAGCAGGAGTATAATAGGGGCTGATGGCTCCTGATGTATGAGATACACCAGAGAGTGCAGGGAGGAGACTGGTCAGATCTCTGGGCTGGTAACACACAGTGACATGATGTGAGGGGGAGAGCAGGAGTATAATAGGGGCTGATGGCTCCTGATGTATGAGATACACCAGAGAGTGCGGGGAGGAGACGGGTCAGATCTCTGGGCTGGTAACACACAGTGACATGATGTGAGGGGGAGAGCAGGGGTATAATAGGGGCTGATGGCTCCTGATGTAAGAGATACACCAGAGAGTGCGGGGAGGAGACTGGTCAGATCTCTGGGCTGGTAACATACAGTGACATGATGTGAGGGGGAGAGCAGGAGTATAATAGGGGCTGATGGTTCCTGATGTATGAGATACACCAGAGAGTGCGGGGAGGAGACTGGACAGATCTCTGGGGTGGTAGCACACAGTGACATGATGTGAGGGGGAGAGCAGGAGTATAATAGGGGCTGATGGTTCCTGATGTATGAGATACACCAGAGAGTGTGGGGAGGAGACTGGTCAGATCTCTGGGCTGGTAACACACAGTGACATGATGTGAGGGGGAGAGCAGGAGTATAATAGGGGCTGATGGCTCCTGATGTATGAGATACACCAGAGAGTGCGGGGAGGAGACTGGTCAGATCTCTGGCTGGTAACACACAGTAACATGATGTGAGGGGAGAGCATGAGTATAATAGGGGCTGATGGCTGCTGATGTATGAGATACACCGGAGAGTGTGGGGAGGAGACTGGTCAGATCTCTGGGCTGGTAGCACACAGTAACATGATGTGAGGGGAGAGCATGAGTATAATAGGGGCTGATGGCTGCTGATGTATGAGATACACCGGAGAGTGTGGGGAGGAGACTGGTCAGATCTCTGGGCTGGTAGCACACAGTGACATGATGTGAGGGGGAGAGCAGGAGTATAATAGGGGCTGATGGCTCCTGATGTATGAGATACACCAGAGAGTGCGGGGAGGAGACTGGTCAGATCTCTGGGCTGGTAACACACAGCGACATGATGTGAGGGGGAGAGCAGGAGTATAATAGGGGCTGATGGCACCTGATGTATGAGATACACCAGACAGTGCGGGGAGGAGACTGGTCAGATCACTGGGCTGGTAACACACAGTGACATGATGTGAGGGAAGAGCAGGAGTATAATAGGGGCTGATGGCTGCTGATGTATGAGATACACCGGAGAGTGTGGGGAGGAGACTGGTCAGATCTCTGGGCTGGTAGCACACAGTGACATGATGTGAGGGGGAGAGCAGGAGTATAATAGGGGCTGATGGCTCCTGATGTATGAGATACACCAGAGAGTGCGGGGAGGAGATTGGTCAGATCTCTGGGCTGGTAACACACAGCGACATGATGTGAGGGGGAGAGCAGGAGTATAATAGGGGCTGATGGCACCTGATGTATGAGATACACCAGAGAGTGCGGGGAGGAGACTGGTCAGATCACTGGGCTGGTAACACACAGTGACATGATGTGATGGGGAGAGCAGGAGTATAATAGGGACTGATGGTTCCTGATGTATGAGATACACCAGATAGTGCGGGGAGGAGACTGGTCAGATCTCTGGGCTGGTAACACACAGTGACATGATGTGAGGGAGAGAGCAGGAGTATAATAGGTGCTGATGTCTCCTGATGTATGAGATACACCAGAGAGTGTGGGGAGGAGACTGGTCAGATCTCTGGGCTGGTAACACACAGTGGCATGATGTGAGGGAAGAGCAGGAGTATAATAGGGGCTGATGGTTCCTGATGTATGAGATACACCAGAGAGTGCGGGGAGGAGACTGGTCAGATCTCTGGGCTGGTAACACACAGTGACATGATGTGAGGGGGAGAGCAGGAGTATAATAGGGGCTGATGGTTCCCGATGTATGAGATACACCAGAGAGTGCGGGTAGGAGACTGGTCAGATCTCTGGGCTGGTAACACACAGTGACATGATGTGAGGGGGAGAGCAGGAGTATAATAGGGGCTGATGGCTGCTGATGTATGAGATACACCAGAGAGTGCAGGGAGGAGACTGGTCAGATCTCTGGGCTGGTAACACACAGTGACATGATGTGAGGGGGAGAGCAGGAGTATAATAGGGGCTGATGGCTGCTGATGTATGAGATACACCAGAGAGTGCAGGGAGGAGACTGGTCAGATCTCTGGGCTGGTAACACACAGTGACATGATGTGAGGGGAGAGCAGGAGTATAATAGGGGCTGATGGCTGCTGATGTATGAGATACACCAGAGAGTGCAGGGAGGAGACTGGTCAGATCTCTGGGCTGGTAACACACAGTGACATGATGTGAAGGGGAGAGCAGGAGTATAATAGGGGCTGATGGTTCCTGATGTATGAGATACACCAGAGAGTGCGGGGAGAAGACTGCTCAGATCTCTGGGCTGGTAACACACAGTAACATGATGTGAGGGGAGAGCATGAGTATAATAGGGGCTGATGGCTGCTGATGTATGAGATACACCGGAGAGTGTGGGGAGGAGACTGGTCAGATCTCTGGGCTGGTAGCACACAGTGACATGATGTGAGGGGGAGAGCAGGAGTATAATAGGGGGCTGATGGCTCCTGATGTATGAGATACACCAGAGATTGCGGAGAGGAGACTGGTCAAATCTCTGGGCTGGTAACACACAGTGACATGATGTGAGGGGAGAGCAGGAGTATAATAGGGGCTGATGGCTCCTGATGTATGAGATACACCAGAGAGTGCGGGGAGGAGACTGGTCAGATCTCTGGGCTGGTAACACAGTGACATGATGTGAGGGGGAGAGCAGGAGTATAATAGGGGCTGATGGCTCCTGATGTATGAGATACACCAGAGAGTGCAGGGAGGAGACTGGTCAGATCTCTGGGCTGGTAACACACAGTGACATGATGTGAGGGGGAGAGCAGGAGTATAATAGGGGCTGATGGCTCCTGATGTATGAGATACACCAGAGAGTGCGGGGAGGAGACGGGTCAGATCTCTGGGCTGGTAACACACAGTGACATGATGTGAGGGGGAGAGCAGGGGTATAATAGGGGCTGATGGCTCCTGATGTAAGAGATACACCAGAGAGTGCGGGGAGGAGACTGGTCAGATCTCTGGGCTGGTAACATACAGTGACATGATGTGAGGGGGAGAGCAGGAGTATAATAGGGGCTGATGGCTCCTGATGCATGAGATACATAGAATATACTTACAGAGGGCGGTGTAGGATATTTTGTAGTGACGGAGCAAGGAAAATATGTGACTCTTTCCTATAATAAACATGTATAACTTACTTGTGCTGATATCTGTAGGGATTTCCTCCTCCTTAAACTGCTGATCGACCCTTAAATAAGTCTCCTCTTCTCCGTCTGTATCTTCGACCTTTATTTTAGTCACATAAGTCTCTTCTCCATCTGTATCTTCTATCTTTACCTGAATTATGTCTTCCTTATTAACACACAAAGCAAAGTAACACATTAATCATTGATTTTATACATTATAAAAAGGGGATTTTTGAAAGAACTTACCGTTCGAATCCCTGGTGACACAGCTAACCATGGGATGTAGGAGGGTCTGCAGGAGCAAGGCACCTATGCTGACTTATTTGAGAGGCAGGCTCCTCCCTTCTGCATCCCAGAATTCCTCAGTTCAACTTCTAAAGCACACTAGGATACATTACTCAGTACAACTCCTGAACATTTTATTATGCACAATCAACATAACCAAATAACATCACAATACATGAACGGTATAACCACTCACTGAGCGTAAGGGAGGGATCGCTGTGTCACCAGGATGGACCCAGAGAAAGGGATTTGAAGGGTAAGTTCTTACAAAAATCCCCTTTTCTCTGTCGTCCATCCTGGTGACACAGCACAACCATGGGACGTTTGAGAGCCGGTCCTTTGGGAGTGTACGCTCAGGCTTACAGTTCTCATAACTGCTCGCCCAAATGATGCGTTCTCCGACGCAAACTCATGGAACCTTGGTAAGGGTATGAACAGAGGACCAGGTGGCAGCCCTGCACAACTGCTCCGCTGTAGCCCCATGGCGCACCACCTAAGAGGAAGCAACTGACCTGGTGGTATGGGCACTTATCCGTGAAGGAATTGGTCTGCCTACCTTAGTGTAAGCCATGGGTTCCCAAACTTTTTGAATCATGGCACCCAAAGCACCAGAAAATTTTTCCCGGCACCCCTAGGCTAAAGGTTTATCATTAAGAAAGTCAGAAAGTAATATTAAGTGAAATAAATTGTGTTTAGAACACATCCTTAGGATCAGTTATGTGGTAATGGACAGGGTTCACTACTGTCTGTCCCCAATTTGACTATTATATTGGACATAAATAACTTGAATTGGTCCTGAATCACCAACCCAAGGCACCCCAGCAAGTCCCCCAAGGCACACCAGGGTGCCACGGCACACAGTTTGGGAACCACTGGTGTAAGCAAAAGGCAATCACTTACTGTAACGATCTAGCAATGGTCTGCTTAGAAGCAGGCCGACACTCTCTTATGTACGTCATATAGCACTAGTAACAAATCAGTTTTGCAAAAATCCTTTACTCCATCTACATAGATGTGCAGCGCGCGAACTACATCCAATTTCTTCAACTTGTCCCTATTTCTGGCCTCCTCTTGAGGACAAAACACTGGGAGTACAATCTCCTGGTTTAAATGGAATTCAACGCTACCTTAGATATAATCTTAGGCACTGTTCTAAATACAGCCCTGTCCTTATGGAATAGGCCCCCAATTCTGAGACTCGCCTAGCCGAGGCTATGGCTAACAGAAAAACAAGCTTCCAAGAAAGATATTTAAGATCAGCCGACCTTAAAGGCTCAAATGGAGGTTTAAGTCTCATGACTCCCTGCAAAAAGGTCTGTACTTCAGGTAAAAGGGCCACTATTTTGTGAAAGAATATGGATAAGGCCGACAGCTGTACCTTTAAAGGACTGCAGGCTAAGCCCAGCTGAAAACCCATCCTGGAGGAACTCCAAGAGTCTAGTGACCTTGAACCTGGAGGTGTTTGTCTTCTGACGTTCACACCACCTGATATAAATACT
The DNA here is from genome assembly GCF_055691185.1 of Crinia signifera. Lineage (NCBI taxonomy): Eukaryota > Metazoa > Chordata > Amphibia > Anura > Myobatrachidae > Crinia > Crinia signifera. Next base: position 4,857,873 of record NC_139222.1, on the reverse strand, counting down.
CCAAACACGATGGTAATTATTAGCTGATACAGGCTGTCATAGTTTGGATAACCCCATTCAAGAAACCTTTCTTCCCTAATAAGGAGGTTTCAAAAGCTAGGCCATCAAATTGAGACAAGCTAGGTCCTTGTTTGAGTAAGTCCATCCGAAGAGGAAGAGGCTAGCAGTCCATTGACAACCTCAGTATGTCTGAATACTACGACCTCCTGGGCCAGTCCAGTGCAATCAGTATGACTTGTATCTCCTGCATCCTCACTCTCTTCGGGACTTGAGCAATCATAGGGAACGAAGGGAACACATAGGCGAGGGTGAACGCCACGGAACTGTCATGGCATCCACTGCCCACACGGTCAGATCCCACGAGCAGAACCTGGGAACCTGACAGTTGTGACTGGGCGCCATCAAGTCTATCTCTGGGAGCCCCCAGAGAGTCACTATCTCCTGAAACACCTCTTGATGTAGCGCCCACTCTCCAGCTCTGCCCTGCTGAGGAAGTCCGCTTACACCGACCAAACGCGCTGCCTCGGTGTCATCATTGACTCCTCCCTCTCTTTCACCCCCCACATTCGTGCTCTCTCACAGTCTTGCCGCTTTCACCTACGCAACATCTCACGCATCAGACCATTCCTCTCCACTGACGCGACCAAAATTCTCATTCACTCTCTTGTCATCTCCCGCCTTGACTACTGCAACATCCTTCTCTCTGGGCTACCTCTCACCCGCCTCGCACCTCTCCAATCCATTCTTAACGCTGCTGCTAGGCTCATCTTCCTCTCCCGCCGCTCTACCTCCGCCTCCCCCCTCTGTTTATCTCTTCACTGGCTCCCCATTCCTTTCCGAGTTCTCTTTAAACTCCTCACCACCACCTACAAGGCTCTCTCCTCCTCCACAGCTCCCTACCTCTCTTCACTGATCTCTATCCACACTCCCTCCCGTCCTCTTCGCTCCATCGCTGACCGCCAACTGACCTCTCACCTAATCACCTCCTCCCACTCCCGTGTCCAAGATTTCTCTCGCGCTGCCCCCCTGCACTGGAACAACCTCCCGCCACCCATCAGGCTATCTGATTCCCTTACCTCCTTCAAGCGCTCCCTCAAAACCCACTTTTTTCGACTAGCCTATCCCTCCTCCTAACCTCTTTTGATCCTCCTATCCTGCCTCCGTTCCCCTCCGTTCCTACTTATCCTATTGTATTTCGTTCGTCCACCCACCTATTTTTAGTATGTTAACTCTTATGAGCAGGGCCCTCCTTCCTCACGTACTCACCCTACCTCATTACCTCACCTGTGCTCCTGTCCTGTTCTTCCCTTCCTCTACTTCATCTTCGGTCTCCTTGACTATTTTGACACCTACTTCTGAACTGATGCTGATTTTAGTTCTAGTTCCAGCTATACCCCTATTTATACTGTATCTTTCTACACACCCTGTACGTTACCTTGTAATTTGTTTTTCTTTGTTTGCTATGTACGGCGCTGCGGACACTTTGTGGCGCCTTATAAATAAACGTACTACTACTACTACTACTACTACTACTACACCTTACGGATCCCCAGAATGAAAACAGCTGACCGAGTCGGAATGTTCACTTCTGTCCATTGAAATATCCGCGAGACTTCCTGCATAGCCATCCTGCTGCGAGTCCCACCCTGATGATTCAGGTAAGCCACAGCCGTGGCATTGTCTGACTATGCGTACGGGTGACCCCTTCAGGAGATCCTCCGCCTGCAGAAGCATCTTCCAAACTGCCCGGAGCTCCAGGATGCTGATCGGCACCTTGGATTCCTCTTTGGACCACAGACCCTGCAATCTGAGGTGTAGGACCACCGCCCCCCTGACATCGGTCGTGACGACCAGCCAATCCCACGAGCGAAGGGAACGCCCCATTTGCAGAGACTCCAGATCCGTCCACCAGCACAATTCGTTCCTTGTCTCCTGAGACAGTAACAGTTTTTCCTGCTTCATAGTTTTCGGATTCCCGACCAACAGGTAAGAATGTTCCACTGAAAGGTCCTTGAGTGAAACCTCGCAAACTGCAGAGTCTCGAAGGATGCCACCATCCTGCCTAACAGCTTCACACCCTGCCATACTGATGGATTCGGTGACTGGAGAATGAGCAGGACTAACTGGCGAATGTTCACCGCTTTGGACTCTGGCAGAAATACACGATGTAGGTGTGTGTCCAAGATCACGCCCAGAAACTGAAGCCTCGGAGTCGGTGTAAAATGAGACTTTGGGAGATTTAACAAATACCCGTGGTCTCAAAGACACTGCATTGCCGTTGTCAGATGATCCTGCAACTTCTCCGCCGACTTGAACAGGTCGTCCAAGTATGGGATAATCACTATTCCCCTTAACCGGAGAGCCGCTGCCATGACGGCATCACTTTTGTGAAGACTCTCGGTGCTGTGGCCAGGCCAAAAAAGGCAGGAACTGTAGATGAGTTTCTCCTATTGCGAAACACAGTAAAGACTGATGTTCCCTGCAGATCGGCACATGAAGATAAGCATCCTGGATGTCCACCGATGCTAGAAATTCTCCCGACTCTAAAGAGATTCCATCCGAAAGTGGTCCACCCACAGGTGACGGTTTAAAGATTTTAAATTTAGAATGGGTCTGAAAGACCCGTCTGTTTTGGGGACCAAGAAAAGAATGGACTAAAATCCCTTCTTCCTTTCCTCCTGAGGTACCGGGACCACCACTCCCTTCTCGAGAAGAGACTTTGCCGCCCCCACAAGCTTCTCGCAGTACGGGTGTTGGGAGAAATCTCTTTGGGGGAGAACCCCTGCGATTTTCCTGTAACCCTCAAAAATGATGGAGAGAACCCAAGGGTCCGGGTGGAGATGTTCCACATACCCTGAAACTGCAGGAGACGACCCCCCACTCTGATCCCACAACAGGGAGCCTCCGCCCCGTCATGGTGAGGATTTATCCTCACTCTTGGAAGGGTGTTTCTTAGCAAAGGCCCTGAAACGGGATCTCGGTGCCCTCTCCTTGCTGGAGGGAAACTTTCCTCTATTTGACGCAACCCCTCCAAAGGAGGAGCAAAAGGACGGCCTAAAGGCCCGAGACTTAGACACTGAGTGCTTAGACGTGGTGGGCAGGAAAGTGCTCTTTCCCCCCGTTGCTTGTTTTATAATGGACTCAAATTCTTTCCCAAAAAGAAGTTCTCCCTTAAAAGCCAAGACCTCTAGAGACTTCAGGGATTCCCTGTCAGCTTCCCAAGCTTTAAGCCAGAGTTCTCCTCGCGGTCACGGATGTGGCCGACACTTTTGACGCCATCTTGGTGCCTTCTTCCCCAGCCTCACAAATGTACACCTAAGCTATTACAAGGCAAAAGCCTCAGAGTCAGGCTGGAGATGATTACATAAGGCTTCAGCCCATTTCATCATAGCCTTGGATACCCACGCAGAGGCAGTAATAGGGCGTAAGGTAAAGCCCACCCCTTCACCCAGCCTTAAGACAGCCCTCAATCTTCTTGTCCACAGGGTCCTTAAATGCAGCACCCCTTGAACCGGTAAAGCCACGGATTTAGACAGCCTGGCTACAGGCGCATCCACCAGAGGAGTCTTTTCCCATAATTGTACATGCTCCTCCGGCTTTGGGTACATGTTAGCAAATCTTTTAGGCATGAGAGGCCTCTTATCAGGGGTATTCCATGCTTCTCCCAGTAAAGCTATCTTGCCCTCATCCGAGGGAAACGTAACTGTATCTCTGCACAGACCCAGTGAGCTGGTACTTTATCCTCATCTGATAGATTCAAAGTCTGCTCAACTGCCAGGATGAAATCCTCAATACCAGGGACAGAAAATTCAACTTCCGCCCTCTGGTCCCAAAAGACATCCTCAGCACATACCCTCCTCATCAGAATCTAAATTCAGCAGGGGGGTGTAGATAAAAGGTGTCTGGGAGAAGTGACCTCAGGGGACTTCGCAAGCTGTTCCATGAATGCATTCATCTTATGCACACTCTGCGCAGTGTCCTGCATCACCTGCAGTAAGGCCGGGTCCCCCTGAGATGGGGTAACAGAGCCTACAGACTGTTGAGAGTGGTAAAAAGGGCCAGGGGATTTTACACTATCATCCCTCTGCGTATTTAAAGCCTGTACTAAGGCATTCATAGATCTCCTCAAGGCAGCCGCCAACGAAGGTTCAGGCTGCTCAGACCTCTAGGCTTGAGCCCCACTGGGCAGAGACTCACTTGAGGGGCACAAGTCCCCCTGATCCATCTGTTTAATTGTTAATTTAACACCACAAATCTGCAGTTAATAACCATGGCAGGCGCTCCCTCCCCCAGAGCAGCAGCATTACACCTTTCTGTCATAATTACACAGAGTGCACAATGTCAGGCGTCTGCACAGAATAATGTAGCAGTGTACTTATCTGCCTGCGGTGCCGCAATGGATCCTCAGCGATCACCAGGGAAAGTGCTGCCCAGGAGAAACTTCCACTCTGATCTGCAGTGTAAATCCTCCTTCAGCTCCGCAGTGTGGAGAGAAATGGCACCAGAACAGAGAGCAGGAAGAGACCAAGTCTCTGCTTCAGCGGGGAAGGAAACCTTTTCCCCTTCAGTCGCTCCTACCAAGTGCTTCTTCTCACTTCCAGTGTCTCCCCTCAGACCGGGACCACTTGGAAGCATCCAGCTGTGCTGGACTCCTGTAATAGGCATCAACTCCATTTTTGGATTTCTGCCTATAAACAGGGGGGGGGGGGTCTGTCCCCCAAGATCCCCCCCTAAGCAGGGAGTCGGTTCAAGACTCACCCCGGGGCCCAGGAAACCTCTCCCTGGAGGTTACAGTGCTGAGAGGGCGGATAGCATTCTTCTGCACACAAAGAGCTGACAGGAAGCGCTGCTGTCAGTGTGCATAAACTTCCTCTGGAAGTTACACACTGTGCCTGCACTAACTAGTGACAATTAATAAAATAACAAACACCTACCGTAGCTACTCTACACAAAACGGCTGCAGCCCGCAGCCAGTCAGCATAGTACCCACTCCGGTGGGCACCTAAAATTAACTTGGGAATTCTGGGATGCAGAAGGGAGGAGCCTGCCTCTCAAATAAGTCAGTATAGGTGCCTGACTTCTGCGGACCCTCCCATCCCATGGTTAGCTGTGTCACCAGGATGGACTACAGAAAAAGTAAACATTATAATATCAGTGTATAAGACACAAAGCTTCTGTACAGATCATACAGTGACAGTCACAGTGGTATATTGGTGAATCCCACCTACCTGATCCTCCTGTGGGGTCCTGTGATTCTCCGCTGTACGATCCTGGGAATACAGAGGACGGGGACGGAGATATCTCTCTGGGGTATTCCTGTTAATGGGACCATCTGTAGGAGACACGCAGTGACTGAGTACATTGTATATTTGTGATTATCAGATGCTGGGTGTATATAGGGGACCCCCATACCTGCTCATCCTCTTACCCAGTGATGTGTGGGGTCGGTGATTCTCCATCATCGCGTCCTTGTACAGATCCCTGTGTTCCTCTATATACTCCCCCTCCTGCATGGAGAGATAGACAGTGACATCCTGACACCTTATAGGCACCTGACACACAATGATACAGTCATCACCCAGACACATCCCCCGGGGTTACTGTATAATGTCCCATTCCCAGCAGTCACCTCTCCGGTCACATCCCCCGGTGTTACTGTATAACATCCCATTTCCAGCAGTCACCTCTCCGGTCACATCCCCGGTGTTACTGTATAACGTCCCATTTCCAGCAGTCACCTCTCCGGTCACATCCCCCGGTGTTACTGTATAACGTCCCATTCCCAGCAGTCACCTCTCCGGTCACATCCCCCGGTGTTACTGTATAACGTCCCATTCCCAGCAGTCATCTGTCCGGTCACATCCCCCGGTGTTACTGTATAATGTCCCATTCCCAGCAGTCACCTCTCCGGTCACATCCCCCAGTGTTACTGTATAACGTCCCATTCCCAGCAGTCACCTATCCGGTCACATCCCCGGTGTTAATGTATAACGTCCCATTCCCAGAGGTCACCTCTCCGGTCACATCCCCCGGTGTTACTGTATAACGTCCCATTCCCAGCAGTCACCTCTCCGGTCACATCCCCCCCGGTGTTACTGTGTAACGTCCCATTCCCAGCAGTCACCTCTCCGGTCACATCCCTCGGTGTTACTGTTTAACGTCCCATTCCCAGCAGTCACCTCTCCGGTCACATCCCCCGGTTTTACTGTGTAACGTCCCATTTCCAGCACACACACACACACACACCACCTCCAGTAGCAGCGCCACATACACACATTACCCCCAGTAGCAGCGCCGCATGCACACACACACCACCGAACACACACCCAAACACACACACACACAAAATCACCCCCAGTAAAAGATGGAGCAGGAGGTAAGTAGGGCAGAAAAAGAACGTGGACAGTGGGTAGA